>NW_023045001.1:460000-574795 GCF_011762505.2 Arvicanthis niloticus | reverse complement strand
ATGGGGTTGAGAACATATAGCTATTGACCTTAAGAGAAAAGATTTGAGTGGATGGCCGTCAGCTGACATTCATCCTAAAGCCAGGTTCAGAACTAAATGTTCTAGTTAGAATAGATGACAGAGGAGCTGGTTAGTCAACAAAAGGATGGACTGGGTATTAGGACTATCCTGTACCTCACTGGTACAAATTGGCATAATTATGCTCTAATTGTATTTTGAGAGAAAAGTTTCATTTTAACAGGAAGAGTGATGTGTAGGAGGAGCTAGGGTAGGAGGAGTACAGAGACGAAGAAAAGGAGTAAGAAGAGGAGAAGAAGAAGGAGAGAAGAAGCTAGGTGATGAAAGAGAAAAAGAGGGGGAAGACAGGGAGGCAGATATTCATGTATCTCCACCAGTCAAAGATAGTTGTTATATCTAGGTCGGTCAGTGGGTTACACCTCTGATTGAACAATTCCACACTTATAAAGCCTATGATTAACAGTTTTTTTTCAAAAAAGTATAAATGCAAAAAGGGAAAGGGGGCATGGCATATGGGTTTCCTAAGGGGGGTGGGGGTAATGGGGATAGGGGATGCCATCTGAAGTGTAAATAAAATATCTAATAAAAAAATTTAAAAAAGATGTGATGTTGTGGTGTGATGTGATGTTGTTCTCTAAAGATACAGGTTATATGAATTGGAGATTTGGCTATTACATTGGTTGTTCATGATTGGTTCTAATGCTTGATTCAACTAAAAAATGTGTATCCAAAATTTAAAGGTCTTTGTTCCCAATGGAATTTTGATTGTTCAATAAAGATGCCAGGGGCCAATAACTGTGCAAAGAGAGATGGGTCAGGACCACAGAGTTGCAAATGCTAGGAATCAGGAGGGAGGAGAAAGGAATCACCAGGACATGGGGGAGAAAGACAGATGGACATAGGATGTTCATTAGATAAGGCCAAAGAGCCATCTGAAATTTCTGGTAAGTGGCCACTGGCCACTTCCTTGATAGGACACGGGTTAGCAAGAGTAGATTTAGGAGTGCCTTTAGAATTTGCCTTAGAGGTAGCCAAGGAATTTATAGTTTAAAGGTGTGTGTGTGTGTGTGTTTGTGTGTGTGTGTGTGTTCCATATGAAGACCCAAAGATTTCCTGAGCGAGTGATTGGAAGTGCTTCCCATGTGGAGAACAAAGGGGTGTATTAGGAACTCAACAGTACATGGGAAGATTGTGACTGAACGATATTAAGAATGACACCAGAGAGAGCTGGATATGCAGCACACACCACATGGGAGTACCACTAATCTAGTACCCACCCTTGAGTTCTTGAACACTTGCTGTAAAAGAATTACTCCAGAGAGTCTTTGTCCCTCCTTCTTTTTGAGTTGGCACACTGTTTTTGCACATGGAATCACAATTAACCTCAAAAGACTGCTGATGATCATGAGACAGGATATGGATAACCTGTTAAGTAGGTAAGGATGGTGGAAGAGAAAAAAAAAAAACCTGCCCAGAGCAAACACACATTCTATACATCCATTCAGGTCAGGAATCTCCACAGCACACTGCATTCTTCACAATAAGCTCATGCCTCTGGGATACAGAGATCAAACCTTTCTCTGTCACACTGGAAGGTAAGACACAGGAAATAAACATGGAGTAGAGGAAACCAGGAGGAGAAAGCAGCTAAGTCCCAGAGGATCAAATGATGGTGGCTTGTCTGGCCAAACTTCTTCAGTAGAATGAATACACACACGATCACTTTTTTTTCCTAGTTGATAACCCTGAACACACCCAGCAATGCCAGGGAATATATACACAAAGTGGAAGCATGACCTTGTCCATTTACCATTACATTTCCAGGTGCCCTGCCTTTCCATGTACTATACAAAGGCACAGAGTGAAATGTTCAGACTCAGGAAATACTCCAGAGGCATCAGATAAACACAACAAATTCCAATGGCCAATACTGGGTCAAACTGAGCTTCAAAATGTAGAATGGCAATATGAGTGGGTAACAGTGTGAGAAAGATGGGTATTCTGAGCCATACTGATATATACTCAGTGAAAAAAAAAATGTCCCTTGTCTCAAAAGCACTAAAGTTCCAGTCAGTCAATCACTCTCTGCAGACCCAGCTTTTTACTTGGAATCCCTGTTTCCACACACACTTCTACAGAAATTACTTGTGCTGCTGAATATATTTTGTCATACAACCTCTGCTCCAAGATACATGTGTTTTTTTTCAAAATCATCAATTTCCTATAATACAAATAAGGAAACCTTAAAATTGAGATATAAAAATTACAACATTTATTTGCTAGACAAATTGTGACCCAGCAGTAAAAAGCAAACCTTTTTTTTTTTTCTTTTCCAGTAAAACAAATGGGATGGTTCAATGATAAATTAACTTGGAATATAGCCCAACTAAATTTACCTATCACTCAGTCAGAAAGTTCTATTTTGAGTTCTGGTTATATCTTCACTAACAAAAATACTTAACCCCTAAAGCAGCAGTCATTTCTAGCAACTCTTGGAAGTACAGCAAAGCAAGGGAAACACTGGTTTAAAAAATGAAGTAAAAGACATTCTAGATTATAGAATAATATATCCCACAAAGAATATAAATAAAATTTTGTGATTTTATATGTACACACTCCAAGTATTATGTCAGTATACAAAGTATTTTATTGCTGTATTAGCAATGGGATTTTTTGGGATATATTCCCAAGGGCCACATATAAATAGAGTCAAGGAACAGATTAAATTGAAATCCTAGAATAAATGCTTGGTTTTATAAACTTCCTACAACGAACCTCATATTTATGTATAAAAAGTTATAGAATCTTATATGTTAATATCATGAAGTATTTTTCTACACACACTAAATGTATTCCTTGAGAGGGAAAATTAAAAAATCTAAAGTATATTAGGTTAAGATTACAAGACCATCATAGATCTTTTGATCATGCATCCATTTAGAGAATTAAATGTGTATACAAAATGTATTTTTCATTATACATCATAAAGAAATGAGTTGGTGACAACTATTCTTTGCATCATATTGTCAACTTACATTAACCATGAGTATGTTCTTGGTATGCGTGTAAAAGAAACACCTTCATTCAGTTCTCATTCAATCATCCACAGATATACTTAGAAGAAGGTGCAGAAGTGTGAAAAAATGTTACATGTATCTTTTCTTTCAAACATTCCACACATGGAATAGTAGCCTGAGATTGAAGAGTACTTAACTGGGCTTTAGTTATCTATACAGACCACTTGAATTAAGTCCCCAAATTAGCACATCAAATAACAAAACCAGGCATAAAGCAGGTTGAAATCAGTAAACATTTCACATATGTGTTTTAAAATCATTTAATTTCTATAGAAAAATTGTAATCACAATATAATGGGACAGCAATTGCTGAAGGGATGATATACTGATTTCAGTAAAGGTGGCATGCAACAGCAGGTTTGTGTCCAACCATCTATGTCTGAGCAGTAAGGTTGGGACCACTCCACTGATGATGAAAGCTCTGAAGATGATGACTGGTATTTCAGCCTTTTTCTGCATCTCTGGAGATCTCATACCTGAGGGAAGGAATGTTATATTGATAAGTAGGAGAATGATCAAGGCCTCTTTGTCCACATTGTGTAAGTGTTACATATATTGAGCAAAGTGGGAAAGCTACTAGGTCAGAAGGTAAAACCAGAGTTTGCACAGAGGATAAAGATGTCAATCCAGAGAACCCAGCTAATGAGAAAGGATTGTGTGAAGTTTCCTTGGCCAGAGGTGGAGTTTGAAGATTCCATTAGTCAGAAAGGGTACGTGTGAGACAATGTGGGCATTATTGATGGCCTCATAAACAGACACTGAATGCCCTCAAGACTAGCCAGGGATGTATGACCAGGGATCAGTGGGTCAGAGGTGAGTAGTCTGAATGTTGTCCAGAGGTATGGGAAAGAAATGAAACCCCAAAAGCCATGGAGAAAATACAAGATCCCTAGGATCAGAGGTGAAATACTTGAGGGATTCTTGGGAAGAGAGTGGAAATCTATGATCTTTTTATAGAGGTAAACTAGCATGTTTGGTTGGGTAGAGTTTGAAATTCCAATACTCTTCCTCAGAGACATCTGTTCATTATAGTGAATGTGGTGCTAGGTCATGCAGCAGTCTGAGCATTTATCAAAAACCTGGGTGACAGTCCCACACTGGTTCTCCTTCTTAAGCATATGTTCAGCTGCTAGGTCTAGGTATGAAATGTGGGGAACACATCATTTTGGTTTCTGCCTTGAGGCAGTGAGCTTCTGTTCTGGGCTGCACTTGCTAAGCTTGGGCTCTGCAACTTACAGTCTGGGAGGTCTGGAGGTCCCTTTGGGTGGATGGAAATACTATAGGTCTTAAAGATAGGGTGGGGAATGTCTGAGGACCCTGCACCAGAGGAGGACAATGTGGTGTCCTCCTTGGTTAGAAAGGCATATTTGAAGATGGCCTGGGAAAAATGAAATCTGAGACCCACTGGAAAATCAGAGGCAGGAGTTTGGAAGGATCTGAGGCCCAATTATGTACTTAGTGAGTACACTCCTACAGGAGAATACTTTGAAGTTCTGAGAATCCTTTGGGTACTGGTGGACTGTAATTCTCTATTAGAACAGGCAGCATGGGATGCTTTCGTGAGAAGAGGAATATTTCAGGTATAATTAGGGAGAGGAAATCGTCTAGAAGCCAAGTCAGTAAAAGAGGGCACTCAGAGTACTTTGGGTAATGGGAGACATATCCAATCTTCCTGTGTGCAGAGGAGGAATTGTTTCTGCCCCTCTGGGGACATGTGATAGATCCAAGATGCTCAAAATTAGAAAGATGAGATTGGAGCCCTCCAAGATTATTTGGAAGAGGCTCAGCCTCTCTTATTCTTTATGTCTGGAGTACTACTGAGCAGAAGTTGAAGGTTGATTGATACCTTGAGAATTATAGAACGCTCCTTTATTAGCTCCAAACCTGAAATCACAATCTAGAATACATATCATGTGAATGTCCTTGCTAGGCATGACAGATGTCTTAGAAGTCTTTTAAGAGGCTGCAATGCAGTAGCATCAGGTTCAGTGTCTTCCTCAAATATATGTCCATCTATGCATTCCTCTGCATGGAGGACAGACTATCTGTGTCTGTGAGACCAAAACAAAGAAAGTAGTCTGATTTTCCCTTGCCTTGATTCCCTTCTCTTTGGGACCTCAGTTCACAGTGCTCTGAGATCTCTTAGGTCAGAAAAATGCTTTCCAGACCACTGAAATTAGAAGTTGTTTGTAAAAGATGCACTGGGAAGATGGTGATTCTGGTGGGTTTCCTCAATCACACAGGCCAGGTCTGGAGCACTCCCTCTTATGAATGTATAAATATTCCTGTGTAGAATGGTGGAGGAGCTTGGGCAGCTTTGCATGGAAGTAGCACTGTTGTGCCCTTCCTCTACAAGGTAATGTGCCAGACTTCATGGGAATAAGAGTGTCACAGCACCCTGGTCATAAGTGGGATTTCTGAGAAACTCTGTGAAAAGTGAAATTCTATACTCATTTGTCACAGTGGTATAATCTCTGGCTATTTTCAATAAAATAATAATGGCCATTTCTCATTGGAGAACATGTAAGTACCTTGTGGAGCAGAGTAAATTTCAGGATTGCTAGATTACTTTCCAAATATCTTTCAGTATTTAGAGTGTCCCTATATTTTCTGTGCTGTATCAAAGTCCAGGCTGCAGTTGTTTCATTATTCCAACAGGATGAATGGTTATCTTTAGGCTATGAATCTTTTGGTCAGAGGAAATAAGTCCAAGGCCTCTTTCTTCAGTGGAGGAATGTCTCAGAATATATGTAGTAGGAATAAGTTCAGAAGATATCCTAGACAGTTGGGATATAGCAGGCACACCATGTCAGTAGAACAAGATCAATTGACACCTTTCAAGAGAGGGTCGGCAGGAGTCCACATTGGGATAAAGGATTTCCGGAAATGTGGGCATTAGGAGAAAGTGTTGTTGCCCCCTAGACAGAAGGATAAGAGGAAATCTTTATGAGTAGACATGGAGTGTCTGAGGCTCCTCATTATAGGCAGAGATAAAGGCATCAAAGACCCACTATGAAAGGATGACATTTACAGACCTCTTGGACAGAGTATATGCATTTGAGGACTACTGGGACAAAAGTAGTTATTCTGATGTCCCTTCCAGATGAGAGGTGTTAGATGTGAGATACAGTTAAGTGGAATTTGTGTGCCCTCTGTCATCAGAAATGAATTTGAAATCCTTCTTGATCACAGAGTGTAATTATTGAGGACCTTTTTGCCTCGAAGTGGAGTTTGAGGCTTTGTGCAGGGAGAGATTATCTCATGCCCTGTCCATCTTGTAAGATAGATATTGGACCCTCTTATATACAGAGGGTGCATTTGATTTATAATGAACAGAAGTTGGTTATCTAAATCAATGATGTTCAGAAGTAGAAGATTAAAGCACACTTAGAGTCTGCTTAAAGTCCCAAAGCTCTTTAAGGATAAAAAAAATGTCCTAGCCTACCTTGAGCAGGGGAAGTAGCACTGCTTCACAGTTTAGATTTGCATCCTCAGTTACACAGTGATAGGAAGCAATCTAAGCATTATTCATGAGTCATGATTGTTAGTCTCTAAGACCTCCTGAAATTTGTCATCAGCTACATGGGTAAGTGCATGAAGGATGGTATGAAAAACAGAAGACTGCAGTGTCAGGCTCTGTTAACACAGGGCAGAATTAAATGTTGCCCCTGTGGTCACACAGGTATTTTCTTAGAGTCCATGGTTAGAGGGAAACGATCTAAAGTTCGTCATCAGCGGGTTATGTGTGAGGCCCATATATAGGTGGGGCATAATTTGAGGACCCTTTGATCTCGGTCCCTTTGGGCAAAATGAAAATTCTGAGATCCCAGTAGTTTACTCCAGTCATTTTTATTATTGACCTTGGACAGAAGGGGAAGGTTTAGGGTAGTATTTGTAAGAGCAGAAAGGCCTGAAGGCCACCTATTCCAAGTTAAGTGCTGATGACCCTTCATCCAAAAGAGATGGTATGAGATGCCAGGAAAATAGATGCAGTTTCAGTAGCCTGTATTCATAACTGGAACATCTGGAGTCATCCAGAATTGCTTTGCTTAGAAATAAAGTGCCTGGCCATGTTTAACCAAATAGCAAGCTCTAATCCTCTCACTGTGCAGAAGGGAGAAATCTAGCTTACCTTGGGTAGTGGGAGAACATTATGGTACTGCATCATTTGCATCCAAAGTGTCTTCCAAGCTTTCATTATCTGTATATTGTACATCCTGTTGGGAAGAGTACAAGAAACAATCAGCAAGCTCTTTCTTCAGGATGAGAAGTGGTCTGAAATCTGATGCTCACTGGAAGTGGTATTGGTTTGTGTATATCCCTAAATGAGAGACAGGAAGATTGCATTTCTGACAACTATCTATAGACTGCATATTTGTTAGTTTTTGCTTTTCATTTCCTGCCCTCTTTCCTACACCCAGAAACTTGTGGGGTCCCACTCTGAGGTTGCAATTGTGTTTGCCTGGCAATTTGGTCAGAGAGATTGGCACTAACATAAGACAAGTTAAAAGTCAAGTATAAAGTGCCCTTGGAATGAAGCTATGAACTAGGGTATCCCATAGCTAGAGGCTACATCTGAAGTTCCTATTACTACAGATGGAATGCATGAGACCCACTGGGCCACAGGAGAGAAACCTGTGGTCTCTGTCATCATTGTTTCATGAGACATACACCCTTGGCCAGGAACTGGATGTCTATAGTCCTTGTGTTTGAAAGAGTAAATCATAGCCTCCTTTTACACTACACTGAACTGCATGTGAGTGGATTTGATTCTGGCTTCTACAGAAGGGATGGCATAAGGCTTACTTGACCTTGGGCCTCTTTAGCCAGAAGACATATGACTTAGGCCTGCTTTCAAAGAAACAGAAAGTTTGAGGGTGTTTCCTCTAAGTGAGTACTTTAGACCACCTTGAACAAATGAGGAAGGTCTTCAGTAGATTTAGTCTTAGGAGGGAGGTCTGACATTCTCTTCAGCAAAGTAAAAGGACTGAGGTATCTTGGGAAGAGAGAAAGTGCTCAGCCCTATATGAGAAAGAGAAAACTTTGAGACCTGGTTGTGCAAAGGTATGGATGGGTTAGAAAGCCCTAGGAGAAGGGGTAAGTACCATCCAGCATCCTGTTAGACATGAATGCCCCTATTACCTTATTCAGTAAAGGAAGGTCCCAGCACTGCTCTTCAGCTTCTAACTGTTCTTTAGTTGGTAGAGTTTTCATATCTTGTGTTTGCTCTGGGAGAGTTCAGGCAACAAGACAAGCCTTTTTCAAACAGCCTGGATGCCTGTCCCTGGCTAGGTTGCCTCCTTCATTTACTCTTCACATGTCCATGTATGGACAGCAGCAATGAGATTGGGCTATGGAGCATAACATAGGATCCAGTCAATAATTTTCCCCATAGACCTGGGACCTCAAACCAGAGTGAAAAAATATATTTCGTTAGCCACCATGGTAAAAGGTGAAAAGCTTGAATCTCTCTTATTATAGTGTATATATTGGAGGTAGTTCAAAGACACATGAGAATGCTTGAAGATACAAGGCACAGTACACTATTATTCAAA
Source organism: Arvicanthis niloticus (assembly GCF_011762505.2). Classification (NCBI taxonomy): domain Eukaryota; kingdom Metazoa; phylum Chordata; class Mammalia; order Rodentia; family Muridae; genus Arvicanthis; species Arvicanthis niloticus. Next base: position 566,145 of record NW_023045001.1, on the reverse strand, counting down.
AGAGCATATCTAATGTCACTTTTGATCAAAAGGAATGTGGGAGCTTCCTTTGGTCAAAGACAGTGGCTCACATCCCCCCTTGCAGAAGTGGACAAGATCCAAGGCCACATTGTTGGTGAAGGGAAGCACAGAGGCCACTTTCTCTCAGGCAAAAACAACAACAACAACAACAACAACAAATAAGGAGTGTGTGAATTAACTGTGCAACAGAGGATTTCTGAGAACCTCTTCTCAGAATGAAAAGTTCTAAGACCACCTTCAGCAAATGAGCAATCCTGAATGTCTTGTTTCATAAGGTAGATGTCCCCAGTCATATTTTGTAGAACAGAAATATCCAGTACACCCATGGTCAGCAGGGGAAGGTTCTAGACTACACTGGGCACTGTGGGAATTTTCTGACTGCCTCACCCCAGATGCATAACCTATGTGAAATCTTTGATAGTCTGGGCAATGATAACCACAATCTTCCAACAAGCATTGACATTTCTCAAAGGCTGTGTTCAAACTGCACATGTCTGCAAATACATGATAGGCATCAAGCATTTTTAATTTAAAATATTTTGTTGGATATTTTATATACTATACAGATTTCATCCCCTCTCCCCATTTCCCCTCCCTAACACCCCCTAGCCCTTTCCCCCTCCTTCTTCTTGTTTTTATACCATTTTAATTACATGTGACTCTTAAGGTCAGTTCTGCATTTTTCATTACCAAATTTGAGGCACAGGGTGTGAAAGCTGATTTCATCTTTCTATCTCCTATCCTGTGATCTAAAAGCAGAGAAATGTGAGGTACCATTGGTTACAAATGTGTTGTAAGGACATCTTGGACAGAGCAGTTAGCTTTAAAGAAAACTTAGTTAATAGGGGTGTTTGTGAGGCATTATCTGGTGGTTCTTTTGTTGCACAAGTGGACATGATGTCCCTTGGTGTAGATGATGAAGGTTTGAAACACCCATTTTACACAGGGGCTAGTTTTGAGAGCCCCTTTCAATAGATTTTGATTTCCCAGGGCCCCCTTTGCAGATATTGAAGGTCTAAAATCCATTTGGCTGGTGGAGGTCAACAATAGGCCCACAATCCTACTGGGAAGACAGATAGGGAATGTTAGATGCTCTTTTATGTAGAATGATTGGTATAAAGCTCCCTTGATCTGACAGCCCTTTAAGGAGAAAAGACTCAAAGCAACTTGGTAGGAATAGGAATATGTAAAGACCACGTAAGGCATAATAGGTGTTTAAGGGCCAACTTGGAAAATGGGGACTAAGGCAATGTTAGTCCTAGGAGAGTTCTGCCATTTTGTTCAATGTAGTGAGAAGGAGTAAGTTAATATTAACCCTGAGGCCCTATTGAAAAAAGAGGACAGAATTTCCTTCAGGCAGAGTGAAGGTGCCATATACACTTCTGTCAAATGTAAAGGCCCCCAGGTACATTATACAGTGGAGAAATTTTCTGGCAGTGATTATAAGTTTCCAATTCAGAGTTTTGTATCTGTATAGCTTGTGTTCATTCTGGGAGAGAGCAGGCAGAAACTCATTTCTTTTTCCCAAGGGTTTGGATGACTGTTGCTGGCTAGGTTACTTCTAGTTTATTCAGCTGTCCAGATCTAGGCAGAAATGTTGGGAGTCAATATGTTTCTGTGAACTTGCCTTGTGTCAGATGGCACAGGTACTAGGCTCTGATTCTAAACTTGGACTATTGGACCTCAAATCAGAGTGGACTAGGGTCCCTTGTTCTTACAAAAAGGTTGGAAATCTCTGTCTCTAAGTTCTCCAGAAGCTGTTCAACAGCAGTACAGGCGGGAGCAACAAAGTTGGACCTGCTCCATTTCAAGTGGCAATCTTAAAGTTAGAAGTTAGATTGGGGCTCAGATTTTTAATGCCAGGTTCAAAGATATCATTTTATGTCCCAGGATATCCATTCACAGTAGTCTGTCATCCCTTCAGTCATTTGGGGATGACTTGTCATCCAGATCAGAAGGGAAACATTAAGACCTCCTAGAGAAATCAAACTGAGAATTCTATGACTAAAATTGGATTCTCTGAGGAAACCATTGTCAGGGGATGCTTGCTCAAAATATTATGGGAATTTTATACATTGATCATTGCTGCTATCTCAAGGATATCAGGACCTCCTTTCTTCCCTGGGGTACTCATTCCTTCTACCTTTGATTAAGGGGGCATGCTATTTTCCCATTGAAGCAAAGGGAGCCTCAGATCATTCCAGATTGTCTAAAAGAGGCTTAAACATTCATTTAAGTTGAGGAATCCCATACAACTTCCTGAACAACTCTGTGAGTTTTCATGTCGGTGGCTTCTCTGTAAGCTCTGTAATCAGAAGAATTTGTATTAAATCCCTTTCAAATTGAAGGGTGTCTACATCTCCCTTATTCCAAGAAGATAGAACGTGTACTTCTTCATTGACAAAATATACATGTCAAACATTCTTCATTGCATCATTACTGAACCTACAGTTTTTCTTGAGCTGAAGGAGAAATTTGGGAAACAATAGTTCACAGCTTCCTGATATTATAGACTGAGCCTCAGATAGTTTTCCTATTGTTACCCAGATTTCCCTTTCAGCTCAGTTTTGTAGGTTCATTAATGATGCAATGAAGAATCTTTGACATACACTGTCAAGGATAGCCTTGTGATGGGAGAGATGATCCGACTATAAAAAATTCCATAATATTTTGAGCAAAAATTAAATTGCTTACCTTAGCTCATGAGGTGTTAGCATTGTCTCCCCTTCAAACTGTTCTTCAGTCTAGAATATCCATACCTTTAGCTGAAGCAGCAGGAGACCAAATAGAGTTACCACGATTCATGATCACCATGGGTATGTGATCACACCTCAGCATGATTGCCTCCTAAGAATTATATCCAACCAACCAGAACTATGCTAGACAGTTGATTTCACAGCAGGTCATGTGACTTTACTCAAGGAAGTAGCATAAGGTTCCAGGATTTGCTTTCTCCTCTTGATTTCTGTAAACTTTGACCAAAGGGAGCAATGCTCCTTGGTCAGAGGTAAAATATTCCACAGGCCCCTGAGCAGTAGGAATTGTTAAGAGAGCCTTTTGGGTCAAAGGGTTAACTTTTTAGATGTCAATCATCAGAGGAAGAAAAATACCAACATTTTGAGAAGGAGAAAGGCCCTCAACACTGTTGGACAGTAAAGGAGTATCCCTGTTTACCTTCTGTAGAGGAGGCTGGTCCAGGAAATCCAAGCCTCCACATCTTCATCAAACTCTAGAAAATTCTTATCTCTGAGGACTCCATTGTGGACTTGACAGCAAGCTGAGGATTCTTCTGACAAGTTGGGCCAAAGTTCCTGGGGGTGTTCCCTATTTAAACTTAAAATAAGCCACCCAGGTGTGGGTGTCGAGGACAGTTACCTTTCTGGTGAGCAGATTAAGGATAGATGGCCTTGTATCCAGGCTGAGGTTTTGATTCAGTGGCCATGGGACTTGAATCTTGGGTTCTCTGAGGCTTTTTGGTGGTCAAAGGTGTATTTCCTACCCAATAATATCTAAGGGAGAATTTCTTTCTTCTCTTAGTTGAGTGGTAAACCTGTCAGCCCTGAACAAAGAGAGAAGCTCCTGTGCATTCTTGGTCACAAGGATCCTTGTAGGTCACTCCACAGGTGAGCCTGAATGTCTGAGATACACTCCTCAGTGACTAAGTCAGTTCTATTGCTTGATTCAATAGAGGGGCATGTCTCTGACACCTCCAGTGCAGACAGAGGAAGAATAAAATGCTTTTATTCAAGTTCAGCTCACACCATTGGCATACCCTAATGTCAGGAGCTACTATGGTTAGAGGAAATAAGGCTAAGGCCCTCTTCAGAAGATATTCCAACTGGGTATCAGCCTCCTTGTCATCATGGGTTTGTTTACTTCTGTGCGGGCATGACTTGATGGAGTTATTAGCTGGAGACATAAATTGTCCTTGTTCTAGAAGGGTCCATCTGAGGCCCCATTGTGACTTCATCAGTTCTATTGTATGCTGATCATAAAAGGGCTGTATCTGTGGCCTTCTTGTCAAGGTCAGAAGGCCTTTGCTTATTATGCCATAAATTTTAGGACCTCTTCAAGTCATTGAGGACTTATAGGAGACCTTAGTTCTGAGGTGGTAACTCTGAGGTCAATTTGAGCAATTAATAAATGTCTGAGGTTTCAGGTTCTCAAAGGACTTGTATGTTAATGCTCCCTTGAACACTGGGGAATTTGTGACACATTTGATGTTGAGAGGGTACATCTGAACCACCCTTGAGTTACTGGTGAAAGTTGTAAAGCACATTGGTCCTATACAGTTAAGATGAAGGTCACTTAGGCTATTGGGGAAGATCTAAGTATCCCTGGTTCACAATGGACAGGTCAAAAGTCCCCTTGATCCATACAGAAATTTGGAAGATCAGTAGTTCTTAAGCTGTAGGTCTGATGCCTACTTGAGAATGACTGGAGTGCATTTAGCCTCCTGGTTAAGACAGAGTATGCCTGAGGACCCCTTGAGAACCTTGAGAATGATTTGAGCTCCAATTCAGAGATTTGGGGAAGTGTGTGTTTTCCTGCTTTTGTGTCAGAAACACAATTTGAAGAACCCATGGACAGAATCAGAATGTTGACATATCCCAAAACTATTAAGGATACCAATCTTTAGAGGCAAACGTCTCATACCATGTAGGGGAAAGCAGAAATTTCAAAGACTCTTGTGTCAGGGGAAGATCAAGAGTCAAGTTGGAGAGTAGAGAAGGCCTGAACATTTCCTTATCCAGTCTTCATGGGAACCAAGAACATTCCTATCATGCAGGCCAGGGAGCAGTGTAATCAATCTCCAACACGCTAAGAGGCAGTACTTAGCTAGGTCTCCTGTAAAATCAGCTGCCTATTTTTGAACATGGCATGGTTTCTTATTTCTGCTAACAAATTTTAATCTATATCTATATCTATATCTATATCTATATCTATATCTATATCTATATCTATATCTATATCTATATCTATATCTATATCTATATCTATATCTATATCTATATCTATATCTATATCTATCTATCTATATCTATATCTATATAGTTAGATAGATAGATAGATGTATATATATACACACATACATATGTATATATACATGTAAATATATATATATAATTATATATAATATATAAATATATAAAAATATATTTAAATATATATATTCTCCTGGATTTATGACTTTGCAGGCTACTCTTAGGCATCAGGACCTCAGGCATCCATGTCCTGTTATTTGGATGGAGGTCATGAGGTAATCAGATCAGAATAAGATGGACTCAGTGCAACTTTAATAGAGGGAGTTGGTTTTTTTCACCAACTAGGTCAGTACAAGTAGGCCTAGATATACAGTGGTCAGAAGAAGCACATGTTATTCTCCACGAGGAGCACATTTTATTGCATGCCATTTTGACTACAAATTGTGAGCTACTCTTAATCAGAAGGGGGAATACTTAGCATTCTTTTAGTCAGAAGAACTTACCTGATGCTTCAATGTGTATCTGAGGCAGCTAGAAATAGAAGTTGTAAGTTTGATAGATGGTAGATGAGAAGAAAATGTATTAAACTCCTGCTGTTTATATGGTGCACAGAGTGGGAAAACATAAGGGTGACTTTTAGATTAAAAAAAAGAATTGAAAAAGCCAAGGTAAATGAGAGTAGGGTCCAGGCCACCCTCTTGAGATGGGCTGCCTTAGAGCTTCCATTTGGCAGGCTGGGAAGCTCTGATACCTCCTTGGGAAGAAGAGGAAACTTGGAGGCTTACTAGGGCAGAACTTGAACGTCTGACCCACTGTTGATTATAAGACACATTTCTGAATACTTTTCTGTCATAAAAAGCTTCTCTAAGGACCAGTGTCTTAGATGGGGCATTTGAGAGTCTATCTCTTTCAGCCTGAAACATTCTGAGGCTGCCTGAAACAGGGGGGACATATCCAATGTCCCTTTGGTGAGAACTAGAAAGTCTTAATCTATATTGGTCAGATTGAAAAGGACTGATAGGTCTTTTAGAGGAGAAGATATAACCAGTATATCTCCTACTTTGAAGTGGGATCCTTTTGAGATTGCTTCAAACAAAATATGTGTATCTGTGGCCCCCAAAATCAGAAGGGATATTATGGGGGTATCCAGATTCATATTGGAGTGCTGGGTCTCTCCCTTGGTAGGAGAGGGAAGGTACCAGGTCCTCTGGTTGACATATGATATGACTGCAATTTCTTTGTCTAACAGGGAAAGATGTTGTACTCCCTTTTGGAACTGGTGGAGGGATGAATCCCCATAAGATAGGAACCAAAGCTGTGCGCTCCCGTTTGGAACTAATGGAAGGTTTCTCTCCCTCTTGGACAGTAGGAACATGTTTTGAGCTCTCCTTAGTAGAAACAGGGTGGCTGGTATCCTCTTGGGCTTATGATGTGTGTTTGACACCCCATAGAGACTGTCTCCATCTTGAGATGACTCAATGCCTTCTTGGTATTCAGGAGACCTTTTCAGGGCTCCATGGGTTTCAGAGGCATTCCTCTGTCTTCTCCTGGTAAAAGTAGTGTGTCTGGGAATCTCATGAGGAGAGGTGGAATGCCTGAGGCTCTATTCATGAGAGGGAGTGTTTTGTGTGGACTCTTCAGTAGAGATGAAGGATGCTATGCCCTCTTGTGGAGTAGCTTTTGGTTTCTTATCTTTTTTGAAAGATAAAGAATATCTGAGCCCTCTTTCTGACAAAGAAGATGGTTTGCAACTCTCATGTTCAGAATTGGAAGGTTAGTGTCCCTTTGGTCATAAGGGGCCTCTTTTGATGTGGTTTTGGTAGACTTGGACTGTCTGTGAATGCCTTGGGGAGGTGGGGGACTTCTGAGGTCATCCTCAGGAGATGGTGAGGATGCACAGGCTTCTTTCGCAGAATCTGAAATGGTGAGGTTTCTGTTGGTCTCAGTTTCAAGCTTTGCACCCCTTTTGTCAGAATTGCAACCTCTTAACCCCATTTTGGAAGAATGGCAGAGTTCCCAGCCCTCATCTTCTGATGGCACAGATTTCAATCCTGTTTGGTCTAAAGAGGCATGTCTTGATCTTGTTTCTCCCATATTAGAATGTCTGGAGCAACCTCCTGGAGAGGGAGAATGACTAAAACCTACTATAAAAGGGGAACTGGAAGTGGGACTTGAGTCTTTTTTGATATACTTGAAAGATGTGAGGCTACTTCCAGCAGAAGAGATACTTTATAAGACATCAAGTTCTGAAAGGGAAGTTTGGATATCCCCTTCAGGAAATGGGACAGATTTTCACAGCCTTTTGGTAGAATTGAAAAGTCTAGGGCCTTTCTTGGGAAAAGAGAAACGCCTCTGGCCCTCTGGCATTCTTTATGAAAAGAGATAGGGACAAAGTCATCAAGTGCACAAAGGGACAGTCTGAGAAACTGTTGAAAAGGAAGTTTCCACAGTGTCTTGGATAGATGGCGTAGGTTCTAGAAGCCCCTGGTCTGGTTGAGAATGTTCTAGAGTTTTTTGTGGAGATGTGGGTGTTCCCAGAATCCTTTCTTCAGATACTAAAAGACCCAGAGCACCTTCATTAGTTTTCAAAGGCCCCAGAGCCCCTGGCACATATGGCAAAGATTCTACAGTCCCTGACACAGAATCTGAACTCATAGAAATGCATTGGGTAGATGGCAGGTGTTCTTCTGACTCTGGACTAAGTGATGAAGAAGGTTGAAACCTGAGGGAGTTTTTTGCAGGTGACAAAGGCTCTATAATTTCTTGGGCAACAGGTGCTATTTCTCCAGTGTTTTGCACACATGGCAATGTTCCTTGTGTGCCCAGGGCAGATTAAGAAAGACCAAAATCTTCTGGGTTAGATGATGAATATCCTAAAATCTCTTTTTCCAAAGAGGTTCCTGGGGGCTCTTGGGATAACAAGGAAGTTTCTGGAGACCCTTGGGTAGATGTCAATGTTCCTAGAACACCCTGGGCAGACAGGGAAGGATTGAGAGACAATAAATCAGGCTGTGGCACTGTCAAATCCAGTTGGACAGATGGAGAAGATCCTAGACTCACTGTGGTAGATGCTGAAAATTTGAAATCTGGTGAAGAATTGGATATTCCTGGCTTGCCATGCATACAGGTGTAACCTTCCAGATTCCCCTGTAAAGACAGGCAAGGGCCTCCAGCTTCTTGAACAGATAACAAAGATCCTGGATTCACTTGAACAGATAGAGACATTGTCAAAGGCCCTAGGGAAGATGATGCAGATCCTACAGTTTCTTGTCCAGATAAAAAAATTACCATAGGACCTTTGGAAGAATGCATAGATCCTGAAGATTCTGAAGCAGGTGTTTCTCTGTGTTGGGCCCTTTGAGCAGAATTCAAAGACTGATTTGGTCCCTGGCATGAAGAAGAAGGTCCTAGAGTACACTCTGTAGGTTTAGAGAGATCAAAAGTCCCTTCTACAGAAAGGGAAGTATCCGAAAGGCTTAGGGAAGAAAGTAAGGGAATAAGGTGGGCAGATATTGAAAGTTCCAGAGGTGAGCCACCAGATATCACATGTCCTGTGGTAGATGTTGAAGATTTTTGCACACCTGGTGCAGATGATGAATATCCTAGAGAGCCCTGGGGAGATGGCAAAGTCTCAACAAAGCCTTGTGTAGTTGCAGAAATTGTCAGAGATCCTTGTTCAGATTCCAAAGTTCCTGTTGTCTTTTGAGCAGGGTGGGTATATCCCTGACACACTGGAGTAGGTGGTGAATCTGCTACTGTGCAGGGTGTAGAGGTGCACTGTGTTCCTGTACCTTGTGTATGTAAAGGACTTGAAAACCTTTGGGGGGATGTAGAATGATGGGCAGAACTTTGTGTAGATGTGGATTGACATACTGTCCCCTGTGTAGATAAACAGGGACCTACAGCTCCATGAGCAGAAACCGAAGATGCTTGAGTTCCCTGTTCTGTAGAGGAAAGACCCAAAGGATTAGAAAATCTTTCAGAACATTGTTATGTATTTATCATTGCCTGGGCTGAGATCGAAAGTTTCAGAAGCCCCTGGGATGATTGCAAAGGTGCTAGACACCCTTGACTGGATGCAAAAGTTTCTGCCCCTACTTGGATAGAAGATGAATGTCTACCAGGTTCTGGAGGTGATGGTGGCAAAGTTCCTAGAGTCACTGACACAGGTTGAGAAGAGGATACATCCTGCCTCACCAGGGGTGAATGGCCCAAGTTACTCTGTGTTTCTTTGTCTTGCACCACAGGCAAAGTATCCTCTGCTGCCCTGGAAAGTTCCTTGGGCTTTTGAGAAGATAACAAAGCTCCTAGAACCCCTGGAGCAGATCCAGTAGTCTGTGGGGAACATGATGAGCATTGTCCAGTATGTTGAGCAGGTGGAGAAAATGTAAGAGCCCTCTGGGAAGGAGTGGGATGTTTCAAAACTTTGGAACAAATGACATAGTTTCTATATGTTCTTGTTTGGATGTGGACATTTTCAGAGACTCTTGGGCAGATAGGGAAGTTCCCAGAACCCCTTGTGCAGATGACAAAGATCCCAAAGTTCCTTCTGCAGATAAAGGAATTCCCAGAGGCACTTGGGCACATGGAAAAGTTCCTAGTTCCTGCTTGTCACTTTCTTTATAACCTAGAGTCCCTGAGCTAGGACACAAAGGTTCTTTTTTCCCCTGGGCAGCTATGGGCTTTCCCAAAGTGTTTTCTTCACAAAGGGAAGCTTGTGCAGGCATCTGAGTAAATGCTGAGGGTAATGGAGAAATTTGTGCCACTGTAGGCGGCTCAAGAGCTGCTTGTGAATATAGGGAACTTGACACAATTTTTGGCAAAGATGATGGAAAGGCTGGACTTGCTTGTTTTGGTGAGGTTTGACCAAAAGGCGTCAGGGCATGGGGCAAAGTTCCTGTAGTCCTTGGCACACACTGTGACCTTCCTAAAGAACCTGAGACAGAAGACAAATGCCTATGAGTACTCTGGGCAGACTCAGATGTTCCCAGATTCTTTTGAGAATATGATGACTGCTGGAGACAATTTTGAATACATCGTGACTGGCACAGAGTTGGCTGTGCAGATATGCAAAGTTTGGTAGACAGGAAATGTGCTAGATCACTGGAGACTTCTAAAAAAGATTCCTGAGATCCATGATCCTATAGTGAATGTCCTGTAAGCTCCGAGGGACATGGCAAATGGCCTGTAGTCCCTTGGAAAGAAGGTGAGGTATCCTGAAGTTTTACCTTGTGTGATGAGTACCCTAGCTCTTTTTGGATAGATGTTGAATTCTCTGGAAACTCTGGGGTAGATGGGAAAGAACCCACAGTTTCTTGGACAACCATAGAATGTTCTAGAGGCCATTGTTTACATCCCACAGTTGGGATAGTCACTGCTGTCACTTGGGGAGGTTTCTGAGCACATCTTGCAGATGAAGAAGGTTTCACACTCCCTTTGGAAGATAACAATGGTTTTTTAGTTCTGGTACTAGAAGAAGATCCTTGTTTAGATGGCAAACTCTCTAGAGTCCTAGTTTCAGATTTGGGCAGTTGCCTAGCCCCTCTTGGAGACAGAAAATGTTTTTCAACCTCTTGATTAGATGGCAATATTGTTTCCGTTCTATGTGCATGTCGAGTAGATCTTAACGCCCCTGTATTACATGGTGAATGGCCTCCAGTCCCCTGTGCTGATATAGATTGTCCCAGATTGTTGTTTTCTGATTGGTATTCTGTCCCTTCCCCTTGTTCAGATATCAAAGGCTCTAGGGTCCCTTGTGCAGAAGGATATTAGATGCTTTAATAGAAGTGGAACTTTTCAGAGATGTTTGGGCTAATGGCACACATTTTAGACAATTTTTTTTAGATGTGGACTTTCCCTTAGACCCTTGGAACTTTAGAAAACATTCTGTAGTTTTGAAGTCTATTTTGCAAAGTGACAAATCACTTTGATCATGGGAAACATGTTCTGGAGCGCTTGGGAAAGATGAAGAAATTCCCTGAAGCCCTGGAGCAGATGGTGAACATACTAGAGATTTTGGGGTAGACAAAGAAGGCCCCTGTGCCTTTTGGGAAGATATGGATTGTCCAGCATGTCCTTGGGTAGAGTGGCAACTTACCAGAGTCCCTTGGTTATTTGTGGAACATTCCAAGGACTTTGGGACAGACATAGATGGTGTGGAACTCACATGAGGAGTAGTTGTAGCTTTTGAAGTTTCTTTGGCAACAGGGGATGATGCAAGCACCTGTTTTGCAGAAGGGGGAAGGTCAAAAATCTCTTCATCAGATGGGAAACTTCTGAAGCCTCCTTTGTCAGAAGGATCAACTCTTAACCTGTTTTTCCTAGAAACTGGATGCCTGGGTATCACTTTTTTAGAGAGAGAACGTCTACTAGTTCCCTCCAGAGAAGGCACATACAAGGAACACTCTTGGGTAGGTGGAATTAATTGTAGAGCTCCCTGTTCAGATATAGTACATCCTAAGGCCTCTTGCTGAGATGCAGAAGGTCTTAATGTGCCCTGTGTACCTGTGCAAGCCTTGACTGTGGCTTCAGCATGAGGGGAATGTACTAGAGCTACCTGTGTAGATGTGGCCTCTCCTAGAGCACCAAGGACATCTGTGAGAGTTCTAAGAGCCTCATGGGCAAGTTGAGAAGTTTCTAGACCCCCTCCTTGTGTACATGTGGAAATTCCATGGGAACATTCTTCAACTGAATAAGGGGATAACAACTTTTGCATAGAAACATCAGGCTTCATGGCCATTTTGTTGGGCAAAACCGTGTCCAAGGCCCCTTTGGAAGATAAGGTAGAATCCAGAGCCTTGAAAGTATTTCGAATATGTTCTGGAGACACTTGTGGGCATGGAGAAGGACCAACGACCCTTTGTGCAGATGAGGAAGAGTCTATAGCACCTTGTGTAGTTGGAGAAGATGGCTGATACTCTTGAAGAGATAGGGAAGTTCCCATAGTGTCCTGTGAAGTTTGGGGAGATCCCATGGATTCTAGTACATAGGTGGAATCCAAAGAATTCCCTTTTTTAAATGTACAGGTTGTTACAGACTCTTGTGTATGCATATCACGTCCCATAGCCCCTCGTACACATGGGATTGGATCCAGAAATTTCTGTACAGGTAGAATATGTCCTAGAACAACTTTTGTAGATGTGCCACATCCACAAGCCATTTCTAAAGATGGCGCTGTGGCTAGAACTCCTTTTGTAGATGTATTCTGTTCCACAGTCCCTTCCTGAGTTAGGTTAGTACTTGTAGAAATTTGTACAGGTTTGGAAAATTCTAGTATATCTGGTGTGTTAGTAGAAATTTTTAGAGCCTCTCCTACTGATACAGAATGATCTAGATTCCCAAGGGGAGGCAGGGAAGGTTGTATCGTCTCAGTACACTGTACAAGTATGGAGCTTGCATGGGCCACTGGCAGTGTTTTGGTACAACCTTGGCTCTTCTGGTCATGATGACAAGTCAGGAGAGCCCTTTTGGATGGTAGGGGATATATATGAATAATTCTCCGTCCGATATGGACTTTTTGAAGACCAGCTCTTCAGAAGGAGTATCTTTCAGTGTCCTTTAGCTGGAGTGAATATTTTCAGGATCCCTTTTCAAAGAAAGAGAATATATTATTCTCCTTTTATGTGGGAGAGCATATATGAAAACATGTCTTTTACCATCTGCTGTAGAGGGGGACAATCCTAGTGCACTCTTGACAGATTGGGATGGTCTCACAACCCTTGGTGAAGATGGTGAAGGTTTTAGATGACTTTGTGTGTATGCCGAAGGCACAAGAGTCCCTTGGGTGGACTCAGGAGTTCCTACCACATCTTGTGTCTGTGTTGAACTCTCAAGAACCCCTTCTGAAAATTGCAAAGGTCCTTTAGCTACTGGTGTAAGTGTACGAAGTTTTGTCTCCACTTGGGCAGGGGTGAAGGTTTAGCGACTCACTTGGGGAACTGCAATTGTATTTAGTCCCCTTTGGACTGTAAAAGATGACCTAAGCCCATTTTTAATGGTGGGGGACTTTGAAAGTCCTCCTGGCTTAATGGGGAAGTTCTGAAATTCCCTTGGTCACCAGGGTCAGGTCTCAAGCTCGCTTTAATATAAGCAGACTGCTTAGGGCACATTGGGGATGAGGTGGAACATTTTTGGTTGTCTTTGTGATAGGACATATCTCTCTGCCCTGCTTTGGCAGCTGTCAAACATGTTAAACTCTCCTGAGAAAAAGTGGAATGACTTGCTCCATTTGTGAAAAATGAGAAAGCACTGATCTTACTATTGAGAGAAGAAGGTTTGCATCTGTCTTTTTCTGATGGGTCCTGTTGTAGGTTCCTTTGACCAGAGGGGTATTGCCCAACATGCTTTGGAGGACAATTGAAAACTTTGGAGACTTGTAGGGTAGGGGATAAACTTTTGAACCTCTTTCTGGAAGAGGAGACATGTATGATTATCCTTTCAGCACAAGTGGGAAGTCTTTCAGATGCCTGGGCAGATGTGGAATGTCCCATAGACCATTGAAAATATTTGGTTGCTTCCAGAACACCTTGGTGGGATACAGACCGTCCCTGAGCATCTGGAGGAGAAGTGGAAGATCCCAGAACTCCTTGGCTAGATAGGGAAGGGTGTAGGGAACCTTGAATGTGTGGGGAAATTACCTGTTCACGTTGGCCTGCAGAAGACTCAGCAGAAGATGACCCAAGGACAGCAAAAGAATCAGAGGAAGATGACCCAGGCACAGCAGAATAGTCAGCAGAAGATGCTCCAGGCACAGCAGAAGAATCAGCAGAAGATGGCCTAGGTACAGCAGAAGAATCAGCAGAAGATGGCCCAGGCACAGCAGAAGAAGCAGCAGAAGATGTGCCAGGCACAGTAGAGGAGTCAGCAGAAGATGGCCCAGGCACAGCCAAAGAATCAGCAAAAGATGGCCCAGGCACAGCAGGAAGGTCAGCAAAAGATGTCTCAGGCACAGGAGAAGGGTCAGCAGAAGATGTCCCAGACACAGCAGAAGAGTCCGAAGATGTGCCAGGCAGAGCCGAAGAGTCAGCAGAAGATGTCCCGGCCACAGTGTGATCTTCTTTGAACTTTGAACTGGCATCTTCAGTACTGTGCTTTGTAGATGTTGCAGGTACTCTACAACCCAACTGGTCAAAGTCCATAGGTTCTTCAAACCCAGTAGACACTGCCTGGCTTTTCTTCACCTTCCCAGGTATGGGCACAGAAGATGACGCTACTCTTTTTCTGGTGACAGGCTGTAAAACAGATGGTCTGATGTCCCTAGTCAGTGTTTTACTCATGCCCTCAGGAACCCTCAGAGGGAGTGGAGCTGTCAATGTCCTGTTCTCTTTCAGACCCCTCAGAGGGTCCAGGGTCCTCTTATTGACTGAAGCCTTTATAAGAGCTTTGAGTTCTTGTAGCTTTTCTGTAACCTTAGTGTCCGGTTCTTTGAATCTCTGGTCTTCATAGGGCTTTGTGCACCTGAACTTGTGCCTAGTAGGTCTAATGAGCCCCGGAGGTGCAAAGTCCCTCAGGCCTCTGCTGATCAAGTGCTTCTCCCATTGGGGAATACTGAAGGGGTTCCCAGGCCATGGAGGCTGGGAACCCTGCAAGTGCCTCCCCACTTTGGGTAGGGTGTGAATATTCGGTTGGGGGACACTGAAGGGAGTCCCAGGCCATGGAGGCTGGGAAAGTGAATGTCTAAGGTCAGAGGGTAAAGTCCATGATGAGGCTTGCTGGCCTCTCTCCACACGTCTGGCCATTTTGAGTCATTAAGGAAATTGAAAGAAGTAATTGGAAAGTGTTTATTACCCGTTGAAGGGGCAGTGAATGTACTTGCCAATGGTGATTCACAGAAAGTAGCAGTTAAGCAGGATGTATCATTTGAGATCGACTCTCTCACGAGATCTGTGGATGTGTAAAGGAGGTGAGGGACACTGAACTAGAGTGACCTTTGTTCTCGAGAATCAAGCAAAGCTCCAGAGCGGCTGTCCTTGGACGTGTACAGGACTGTCTCGAGCTGCCTCACCTGGCAGTTCTGCTTGCAGTAGCAGGGCAATCATCCAAGTGTTCTGAATGAGGAGGGACACAGAGGACCGTCTTCATTAGAGTCCAGAGTGCTACCTAGTCTGGTGCCCACTGCCAGGGGCCATGACAAGGAGCATCATGATTGGAAAGGGCAAGGGGTGCTTAGGAGGCTGTGCTCTTGCACCAGGATAGACCTTCTAACCATAGGCCGTCAGTGTTGCCTCATCACTGAATGGGAAAGGCTGATCCAGAACCTTGCTCCTCAAGACTGTGGGGGCTAGACAGTCACATGCATATTGTCCTACAGAAAGAACAAGTGATAGAATTTGAATAGAGTGTAGAAGGCATGGAATTATATTACTGATATTGTTCTGTATTTGAAAGATACATATGTACATATATACATACAAACATATGTGGTGGTATGTTAGTCACCTGAATAGTGACATAAAAATGTATATATATGAATTTTCTGCTGAAGGCTTTTAAGCACAGGATCACATTTTCTGTAAATAGGGATTATTTGACTTCCTTCTCTCTTATTTTAATCTCTTATATGTGGTTGTTAACTAGTATAGCACTGTGAAAATCACTACATAGGTTTCCGAACATATTCTTGTTATATGGACTAGCTCTTACACTCCTGGACAAATACTCAAAAGACCCTAAGTCCTACTACTGACATTGTTGCAATGTATGTTTATTGCTGCAATATTCTCACTAACAAAGAAAATAAACCATTTCTTTCCATTATGAGTTTAATAGAAAAAATGGAATACACAGACACACACACACACACACACACACACATATACATATACATATACATATACATATACATATACATATACATATACATATACATATACATACATATATATATATCATATATATTTATACATACATATGTGATGGTATTTTAGTGAACTGAAAAGGTAGCCGAAATCATGGCATTTGGAGACAAATGGATGGAAGGAGAAATTGTTATGTTAGGTGAAGTAACACAGATTTAGAAAGAGGGAATTGACATAGGTTTTCTTTCATGTGGGTTTGAGGTAAAATTTATATCTTTTATGCATGTGTGTGGGTGAGTGGGATAGTTCATTAAACTAGAAAATGAAGCATAAGAGAAGAAGAGAAATCTTGATGAGAAAAATAGAAAAGCATGATAGAATAAATACCATATAAAAACATAAATGGCTGTGTAGTAATTCATGCTGTGATAAACCGCCTTTACCAAGGCAACTGATAGAAGAACAGATTTTTTGGGCTTCTAATTCCAGAGGGATAAGATTTCATCATGATGTCACAACTCAGCCTGGGGACAGATCTGGTGTCCCAGCACTCTTCCCACATCCAGATACAGCTTGACTCTCAGGAGGTCTGTCATAATCAGGCTCAGAGATGAGACACTCCTTGCCCCAATAACTGGCCTACTTGGGACTTCCAGGGACCCAGTGGAGACAGACTCTATCTGCCCTGCCCTGCTAAAGACATGTCTTCCTTCTGGCCCACAACTTGGCCTGGGGCAGAGCCAGTGCTCCAGACCAACTTTCACACCCAGAGACAGCTAGAGTCCCAGGAGCTCTATCACAACCAGGCAAACAGGGTCACAAGAAGGACAGGATCCAGTCAGAGACAATAAGGCCAGTTAAAACCTGACATAACCAGATGGTGAGGGGCAAGCCCAAGAACATAAGCAATAGAAACCAATGCCGCTTGGCACCATTACAATCCAGTTCTCCAACCACAGCATGCCCTGGATTCTGTTAACAAACCTGAAAAGCAAGACTTAAACCTAAAATCCCATTTCATTAGGATGATAGTGGACCTTAAGGAGGATATAAATAACTCCCTTAAACAAATATAGGAGCTTCATGTGGTCTGTGAGTCGAATCTTGTGTATTGTGAGCTTTTGGGCTTATATCCAATTATCAGTGAGTGAATACCATGTGTGACATTTTGTGATTGTGTTAGTTCCCTCAGGATGATATTTTCTAGGTCTATCCATTTGCTTAGAATTTCTCAAATTCATTTTTTTCCAATATTTTATTAAGTTACATTTCAGATCACCATCCCAATTCCCCATACCTGTTAATACCCTATCCCATATCTCTTTCTCCTTTTCCCCAGTATAATCTTTAAATTGCATGCAAGCATTAAGGTCAGTTCCAGGTAGAGGAAGTAGCAATACAATTGATGCAAATAGTCCAGGAACAAGGAAGATAATGAACCCAGGTAATCAAAACACATGCATGACAATAAACAGCTTCCTGTGATCACTCCTCCTATCACTATTTCTAAGGGCTTATCAGGATGATCTAAGTATCTGAGCCTGCTTCCCTGTCCTAGCCCAAATTCATTTTCATGCCTGAAGCCAATTTCCTCTTTCTAGCTTAGGATTTAGATTTCTGCCATTAAGTACTTCTTTTTTCTAGCCTAAGATTTAGATTCCTGCCTGAAATTTCTCCTTTATTCTATCCTAGGATTTAGATTTCTGCCTGAAATTACTTCTTTCTTCATAGAGGTAGAAATATCAATTCACAAATGTATATGGAACAACAAAAAACCCAGGATAGTGAGAAGTATTCTCAACAACAAAAGAACTTCTGGAGGAATCACCATCCCCGACCTCAAACTCTTCTACAGGGCAATAGTAATAAAAACTGAATATACAGTGGTACAGAGACAGACAGGAAGATCAATGGAATAGAAATGAAGATCCACAAATGAGTCCACATACCTATGGTCACTTGATCTTTGACAAAGGAGCTAAAACCATCCAGTGTAAAAAGGACAGCATCGTCAGCAATTGCTGTTGGTTCAAATGGAGGTCAACATGTAGAAGGATGCAAGTCAATTCATCCATATCTCCTTGTACAAAGCTCAAATCTAAGTGGATCAATGATCTTCACTTAAAAGCAGACACACAGAATGTAATAGAAGAGAAGTTCGGAAAGACCCTCAAATACCTAAGCAAGGGGGAAAAGTTTCTGAACAGAACACCAATGGCTTATGCTCAAAGATCAAGAATTGATAAATGGGACCTCATAAAATTGCAAAGCTTCTGTAAGGCAAAGGGTATTGTCAATAGGAAGGAATGACAACCAACAGATTGGGAAAAGATCTTAACCAATCCTACATCCGATAGAGGGATAATATTCAAGATATACAAAGAACTCAAGAAATTAAGCTCCAGACAACCATATAACCCTATAGAAAAATGGGATACAGAGCTAAACAAAGAATTCTCAACAGAGGAAACTCGAATGGCTGAGAAGCACCTTAGGAAATGCTCAACATCCTTAGTCATCAGGGAAATGAAAATCAAAACAACCCTGAGATATCACCTCACACCAGTCAGAATGGCAAAGATCAAAAACTCACATGATAGTAGATGCTGGCAAGGATGTGGAGAAAGAGGAACACTCCTCCATTGCTGGTAGGATTGAAAGCTGGCACAACCACTCTGGAAATCAGTTTGGCGTTTCTTCAGGAAACTGGACCTTAGGATCCAGCTATACCACTCCTGGGCTTATACCCAGAATATGCTCCAACATATAATAAGGACATATGCTCCACTATGTTCATAGCAGCCATATTTATAATAGCCAGAAGCTGGAAATAACCAAAATTTTCCTCAAAAGAGAAACAGATCCAAAAAATGTGGTACATCTACACAATGGAGTAATACTCGCTATTAAAATATTGAATTTGTGAAATTTTTAGGTAAATGGATGTATCTAGAAATTATCATCCTGAACGAGCTAACCCAATCACAAAAGAACACACAAGGTATTTATTCACTCTTAAGTGGATGTTAGCCCAAAAGCTTGGTATAGCACAGACCCAACCCACAGATCACATGAAGCTCATGAAGAAGTAAGACCAAGTGGGGATGCCTCAGTTCTACCTAGAAAAAGTAAGAAAAATAATCAAGGGAGCAAATATACAAACAAAACAGGAGACAGAAACTGAAGTAGGAGCCATCAGTAGTCCATTCCACCTGGGTATTCATCCCATATACTGTCAAATAAGCTAGACACTCATGTGAATGGCTGGAAGTGCATGATGTCAAGAATATGATATAGCTGTCTAGTTAGAGGTCTGCCAAAGACTAACACATTCAGAGGACAATGCTCACAGCTAACCACTGATATGATCAAGGGTTTCCCAATGGAGAACTTAGAGAGAAGACTGAAAGATCAGAAAGGGTTTATGACCCCAAGAGCAGGAGGAAAGCAAAAATACTAAATAACTAGAGCCCCCCAGGTTCTAACCCACCAGCCTGGGAGAACATAGGGAAAGACCATGACTTCAGCAGTATATATAGGGGAGAATGGCGTTGTCGGGCATAAGTGGGAGAGGAGTTTCTTGGTCCCATAAAAAACAAACACAGACTTGGGGGGAGACCTGAGAGTTGAGAGGGGGTAGTGGGGGGGGGGTAAGTGTGGCCACTGCCTCATTTAAGCATGGAAAAGGGGGATAGAATAGGAGGTTTTTGGGTTTTGGGAGGAAGTGTGGTAAGGGGATAAAATCTGAAAGGTAAATATAATACCCAATTTCTAAAAAAGAGACATAAAAGGAAAAAAATGAGAAAAAAAGAAAGAAAAAATAGGAGATTTAATAACATAAAGGGAAGGACTTAGAAATTCACTAGGCAATTTATGTTAATGGAAACAGCATCATAGCAACTGGAAAATCACACCCTCATAGAATCACAAGGCGGGGATGGGATAAGGGGTTCCTGGGTGGTGTTGAGAATGGGATAAGGTGATAAAATTTGAACTGTAAAAATTACAACCATTTTTAACTTGGGAAAATAAAGAAAAGTTGCTAAAACCAACATTTTAAAAAAATGTCAAACCTCTAGGAAAAAAAAATTTCTTGATACTAAAACTTTTTCTGAGAAATGTATATTGCAGAATACACAGTCTTGGTATAGCTACTCATCAAGCATACTGAGTAGACCTGCCCAAACCTCTGATGTCCTGGAATTCCATCTGGATGCAGTGAAGACACAGCATCAGAGGCTTCTCAGTTTACTCTTCCCACCACCCCTCTTCTAATATCTCAACGCTCATAATCACCTGGAAGAAGTTAAAGAAGATCGAGCGCCCCTACTTCCTGGGCATGGGGACTAAGGTGGTTAATATTGGTCTGTCTTTCTAGGGAAAAGTAGTAGTTTTGTTGGAACAGGGAGGATTAGCTAGGACTTATTGCATAGCCATATCTTATTGGTAGAAATCTGTATAATTAATATCAAGATGAAGTTATAATTTCTTAAATGGTACAAAATTTACTTTGATTTCAAATTTAAGGTTTTTATTCATATGAGCTTCTTATTGATATAAATGTGAGATGAATATTGATACTCTCATGGGCATTGTGCCTGTATAAACACACTTAGGAATACAAGGCTTAGACCCAGTTCTTCTTTAACTTTTTAACTGATTTGGGACTGTTAGAGTATGAGATAAGGGACTATAGCAAATTCATGGGTTTGAGTTTATTGTTAGGGTGTTTTCAATATTTTATTTAGAAAGAGTCAAGAGGAGTTAACAGACAACAGTCCAGGATACCTTACATGGATAGTTCGTTTTCAAAACATCAGAAGTCCATAGAATTGACGTTACAAACATTTCTATATTAATGTTCATTTTGATTAGAGACCTGTCTGCTCCTGACAGCTTCCTGCCGTGGATTCTTAGAAAAAATTGAGCATCCTTGATGTTACTCCAGTTGTGCAGTGAGAGCCACTAGGCAAGAATTGCCTCTTGCTATCTACAGACAAATTACTGTCCAGAAAATGACACATTTGCAGAACAGTCAACTGATTATATCTGCTCAGACAGAGTAATCAGCCCTTAATAATTCTACACCACTAAGGTCTGTCAGATGATCCTGGGCCAGAAGGCTAAAATCAGATGCTCCAGTGTTTTGTAGTACAGGGACTGTCCAGGTGTTCAGTGGTATCTATAAATTGGCAAAGTCTTAGAAGCTATGCTTTGTGCTTCCCATAATTTCAGTTAACTCAATTATTCTGGATTTCTGATGGAGTTGAAGACCTATAGTCTCATAGCCAATCCTGGCTATGAGACTATACTTTGAGAGAAAAGGTATGAGTGGATGGTTTTTAGCTGATATTCATTCTAAAGCCAAGAAAAAAATGCCAGGTTCAGAAATAAGTGCTTTAGTTAGGAGAGATGACAGTGGTTCTGGTTAGTCAACCAAATGATGGACTGGGAATTAGGACTATCTTCTACCTCACTGGTACAATTAGGAATAAGTATGCTCTAATTGCATTTTGAGAGAAAAAATTTATTTTGAAAGGAAGGGTGAAGCTAGGTGATGAGAGAGAGAAAGAGAGAGAAAGCGAGTGGGGACATGGAGGCAGATGTTCATGTGTCTCCACCAGTCAGAGAGTTGATATATCTAGTTTGTGTATTGGGTTACACTTCTGATTGAACATTACCAAACTTATAAAGCCTTTGATTAACATTTTAAAAAATGTATAAAAGCAAAAAGAAAAGGGGGCATGGGATAGAGGTTTTTTAGGGAGGGGAAATGGGGAAAGGGAGTGATATCTGAAATGTAAATAAAATATAAAAAATAAATAAATAAATAAATAAGAATGCTGTGTCTTCACTGCCTCCAGATGGAATTCCCAGACCTCAGAGGTTTGAGCAGGTCAGCCCAGCTTGCTTGTTGAGTAGATACACCAAGGCTAATCATTCTGCAATGTACAATTCTCAAAACAAATTTTAGTATCAAGATAACTTTTTTTTAAGAAGATTGACATTTTAGTAAGGATGTTGGTTCTAACAACTTTTCTTTTTTTCCCTCTTTTATTGGATATAATATTTACATTTCATTTACAGTGTCATTCATAGTTACATTCATTTACAGTTTCAATATTTGCATACTTCTTTCTATATCTGTCTTCATATAAACCAAAATTTTCTACAAATGTTTTATGTTTTTAACAACTTTTTATATTTACCTAATTTTTATCACTAATTTTTAATACAAAACCTTTAATCTATTCAAAATTTATTTCCATGCATATATTCAATTTTTCTGTAATTTTTCTTAAATCATCTTTAAACAATATTTAATTAATTTCAAATAATCTTAAATAATATCAAATAACTTTAATTTTAAACAAATTTAAATAATTTTAAATAATTATAAATTAGAATATGAAATAATTCTCATTATCTTTCAGTAGCTTTCATTTAGGACATTGATTTCAAAATGTATTTTATGTATGAGATTTAAATATTTTTAAAATAAATTTAATAATATTAAATAGTATTTGAATAATTTTAAATAATTTTCATTTAGGACATTAATTTCTAAATGTATTATTTGTATGAGATTTAAATCATTTTAACAAAAATTATAAAAATTATTAAATAATTTTAAAATAATTTTAATATTTTAAAACTATTCTAAATAGTTTTAATTTAGGAAATGAATTTCAAAATGAATTTTTAAATAATTTGTAAATAATTTAAAGTATTTAAATAATTAACATTTATAATGATAATTTTCAAATGGGTATTAAATTAAGTTTTCTACAGTTTTTAATAATTTCATATAATTTTAAATAATTTTAATTAATTTTAATTTACAACATTAATTTCCAAATGAATTTTTAAAAATAACTTTAAATAATTTTGACTTAGGACATTACCTTTTAAATAAATTTTTAAATTATTTCATAATAATTTTTAAATCATTTTAAATAATTTTTTGTTTTAACTTCTGCCATCACTCATAATATCACAAAAGGTCATCTTTTTAACTTTTCACGTTGTTTTTCATCAGATTAAAGATCTGAAGAAGACATATTTCACGTTTATTGATAATAGATATATTAGTCCTAAAATATAAACTGATTATAGTTTCATGAATTATATATTATACATTATACTCTGAGGAAATAATATTGCATATAGATAGATAGATGATAGATAGATAGATAGATAGATAGATAGATAGATAGATAGATAGATGAAACAAAATACATGCATATCAATTTGGGTTAGGAAAATAGCCCCAACTTAAAAAAAATTATATATATATATATATATATATATATATATATATATATATATATTACATTAATATGTATAATGCATTTTGTATACATTATAAATAAATTATATAAGATATACATACAAATATATACATATATTTATTAATCATATATAAATATATATTATAAATATAGATATAAGATTTTTTATACATATAATTATTATATATAATATATATTAATTACAGTTTTCACTCAAATTTCTTGAAAATAGATTCCTTACTACTATAATACGTATAGATTACAATTTTATATATTATATATTATATCACACTCTTTCTAGATTTTCCCCAGCTCCTCTCTAACTTGAATTTACTTCCTGTCTTCCTCTCATTTGGAAACCAGTTTTCTTTGCCACAATACTGTAATGTGACCCAGGATGGTGAAAGATGAAGTAAAATCAATATAATCAATATGATCAAAATGATCAATACAATCAATAACAGGACACAGAGAGAAGAGTTCCAGTCACAGGAAGCTCTGCTACTCTTCCGATAGTGAAAAATTTCCACCTTTACATTTTAATTATTATATATGCACAATACATGAAATATAAATAAAATATCCAATAATAAAAAAGATATACATAATTTCTTCATAGCTATCATTCATTTTTAGACGATAGATTGTTATTGAAATCAAATGTAAGATAAAATATTCACTAATTAATATATAAGGCTATATTACATTTATCATATCACATTATATAATATTTAATACTAATATTATATATTAATATGTTATATATAAATATATTATATTTTAATGTATTATATATTATTTTAATATATTATTATATTACATATATGCATAATATTATCCAATACTAAAAAAGGATATATAAAATTTTTTCCTGGCCATTATACATTTTCAGATCAATTTTTTCTCATATATTAATGTGATGTGAATAAATATTCAACAATAAATAAGGAGATATTATATATATTATATTTTATTATATATTGATATATTTTAATATTAATATATTATTATAATAATATTTTTATATATTATCCCATGATAAAAAATGATGTATATATGTATATATATGTATATATATGTATATAAATATATGAGTGTATAGATATGTGTGTATATATGTATATACATATATATACATATATACACACACACACACATATATATATATATATGTTCATGGCAACCATATACTTTCAGACCATAATGCATAAATAATAAATAAATAAATGACTAAACTAATAAATGTGAATCCTGATTCAGCATCCTCCAACAATATCCATGATCAGTTCTTCATTAGCTAAGTATCTGGGTTCACTTTATTTATTATTATTATTATTATTATTATTATTATTATTATTATTATTGTTTATTCTTTTTTGACTGCAATGACTGCTGTCATTCATCACTGAGGTATTACATCATGGGTGTGACATCACGGGTGTGACATCACAGTTTTGACATTACAGGTGTGACATCATGTGTATGTCAAAAAGCTTGTGAAATTCCTCAATGTGGTTCCAGAGTACATGTAAGGACTGAATAAAGCATTCCATTGAGATTACCTCTCAATGGCAAAAAGCAGAGAAAAAAATGCCATTACCCAATTTTTCATCTACATTCCTTTGAAGACTTAAGTTTAATTATGCATAGTATCAGAAAAAAATATTTTGTTTTCAAAACAGTTGTTTTAATTTTTTAAATACCTCTCACCCCCATATGCTTGAAAAGAAGATGACATTTGGATCTCCTGGATCTGGAGTTACAGGTTGAGTTTGGGAACAGTACTTTGGTTTCTGCTAGAGTAGCAAGCACTTTTAACAGCTGATCTTTCTCTCCAGACACTTAATTTCTTTACTTATCAACATATCTGAAAAAAAAAAAAAACTTGCAGGCACAGGCCATAATTTAAAAGGAATGTTTGGGCTGGATAGTGGTGGCACATACCTTTAATTCCAAGATTTGGGAGCCAGAGGCAGGGGGATGATGGTGATGGAATAATGATCAATAATCAATGCTAATCATTAATCCATACTAATCAAAAATCAATAATCAATACTAATCAATAACCAATAATGATCGATAATTGATGGCACCTGTCTTTAATCTAAGCACATGGGAAGAAGAGGCAGGTGAATTTCTGAGTTTGAGGCCAGCCAGGTTTACAAATTGAATTGCAGGACAGCCAGGGCTAAACAGAGAAATCTTGGCTCAGAAAATAAAAATGAGGAGTGGTTTTTGGAAAAGTCATAGACAGCTATATAAAGGAAAAAAGAGGGTTTGGGGGCAGACTGAAAGAGATAGGTAACATTTTGTAGGAATTTCTTTTTTTTCTTTTTTTTAATTTTTTTATTAGATATTTTATTTACACTTCAGATGCCATCACTTTTCCCATTCCCCCCCCTTAGAAAACCCCTATTCCATGCCCCCTTTTCCTTTTTGCATTTATACATTTTTTAAAAAATAATGTTAATCATAAGCATTGTAAGTTTGGAATTATTCACTCAGAGGTGTAACCCACTGACCAACCTAGATATAACAACTATCTTTGACTGGTGGAGATACATGAATATCTGCCTCCCTGTCTCCCCCCTCTTTCTCACCTTCTTCTCCTCTTCTTAATTTAAGAAATTATAACTTCATCTTGATAATAATTATACAGATTTCTACCAATAGGTTATGGCTATGCAATAAGACCTAGCTAACCCCCCCTGTTCCAACAAAACCACTACTTGTCCCCAGAAAGACAGACCATTATTAACCACATTAGTCCCCAAGCTCAGGAAATAGGGGCGCTGACTCTTCTTTAACTTCTTCAAGCTGACTGAGGACATTGAGATTTTAGAAGAGGGGTGGGGGGAAGAGATATTTGATAAGCCTCTGACACTGTGTCTTCACTGAATCCAGATGGAATTCCAGGACATCAGAGGTTTGGGCAGGTCTGCTCAGTATGCTTGATGAGTAGATACACCAAGGCTGTGTATTCTAAGATACTGCCTGAGTTCGAGTGCCTGGGATCCCTGCTTCCTCTGGTTTCTTGGATGTTGGGGGCAGAGCTGCCACCTAAGATCTGCTCAGTTCTCTGGCCCAGAGCGGAAGGAACCCTGTAGGAATTTAAATGACAAGCAGATAGCCCAAATTCTAAAGCCAGTAGAAGAATCCTAGATAGATTCTGAGGGACAACTATTAATGATCAATAATCAATACTAATCACTAATAGTAATCAATGACCTATAATCAATACTAATTAAAGTGATATAGTAGAAAGACATCAAATGGGGAGGATTTGCTAGTGAGATGGTTCATGTTGACCATCAACTCAGCTTGATTTCAAAGAAACGTAGAGACACACCTATGAGCATATCTGTAATTATTTTTTGAGAGATGACAAGCTATCCCAGGTAGTTCGCTTAGTGCATGGACTCTCCCTTTACCCCTATCATGAAGAAAAAGTGAGGGGAAATGCTTATTTCCTGATACTCTCTTTGAATGTTTATGCGATTAATCAAATCCAGTACCACAGCCAGGCAGTGGTGACACATGCCTTTAATCCCAGCACTAGGGAGGAAGAGGCAGGAAGATGATGGTGATGGAATAATGATCAGTACTTATGATAATCTATTCAATAAAATCAATGGCTAATAATCTATACTAATCAATATCCAATAATGATCAATAATTGATGGAGCATGCCTTTAATCTCAGCATTTGGAAGGCAAAGGCAGGGGAATTTATGAGTTCAAGGCCAGTGTGGTCTACAGAATTAGTACCAGGATAGCCAGGGATACACAGAGAAACCTGGTCTCAAAAAACAAAACAAAACAAAACAAAACAAAACAAAACAAAACAAAACAAGACAAAACAAAATCCAGTACCATCAAAATTATGGCACTAACAATTTCTCAAAATAAATCAGGAGATGTTCTCTCCTGTGAGTCACATATAATCTAAAATAAATCCTAAAAGTGTTAACACCACTATGTGAAGTTACACAGAAGTTTTGATAAAATTTATTCAAAATCATTTGTGTGTGGCAGCACATACCTTTAGATCCAATACAGAGATAGCAGAGGCAGGTGGCTGTCTAGGAATCTAACACAAGCCTGCTCTACATAGCAGGTTATAGTGCTATGTAGCAAGAGTTTCTCTCAACAAAACCAAAAAAGAGGATGAAAGAAGTAAGCAGTGTTTACTATCCCTGTCACCATCATCATCGTCACCAATTATTGATCATCATTGGTTATTGATCACTGTTACTTATAGATTAGTATTGATTGTTGATGAGCATTGATTATTAATTGTCCCTTGATGACAAGGCCATGGGATCAGCTTTTGTGATAATATAAGAACATGTATTGGGGTGCCCAAGTCTGATGACAAATTTTTGTTCAGATTCTATGGAGATATATATATATATATATATATCTCACCATCATCATCATCCCACAGAGATGTCTATGGCTATCAGTCACAAGGAACAGTGCCTCAGGCTCTTTCACATGAAGATGTAGTATCTCCATGTTCTCAGACCAATTCAATAGGCATTATCCTGTCAAGAAAATGATGTTTTTTTAGATTCTCTGAAGCCTTTTAACCATCCAGCAAGGGACAGGATCTATATTTCTAGTGAGTAGAAGATTCTAAATTTTTCCCTTCTGGCAAAACCACACTGCAAATATTTTCTAGGATAAAATTTTTAGTGCCAGTTTATATTTTGTTACAGATTTAAGCAGATAAGACATCCTGATATCTTACTTCATTTGCAGTACTAATGTTAAGTGTAAGTTAACTTTACAGAACGTATTTTTTATGTGAAATATATCAATGTGTATTGCACGTTTCACTGAAGTGAATTTGGCTATCTATCATTTTCTACCTTTAGTAGAATTTTGAAAAGAGGACAGAAAACAACATCAACAACAAATCCATGATTGTTACAATAATTTCTATGTTTTATTTAGTGTGTTTTTGTGTATGTGTGTAAAACTTATTACATGTGTGTAAGACTTATTATAGAAATCACTCTCTAATACATAATTGGCAATGTATATTCCACTGATCACTATTCCTCAAATCCATTTTTAATAGATATTCAGGGTTCTACTCAGAATCATGTATATTATTTATAAGACTTAATACTTTTCTTTTAAATAATATTATTTTTTCTTTTTTTAAAAATTTTATTTAATATTTTATTTACATTTAAGATTCCATCCCCTTTCTCCATTTCCCCTCCCTAGAAAACCCCTGTCCCAGGCCCCCTCCTTTCCTTTTTGGCTTTTATACAATTTTTTAAAATGTTAATCAAAGGATTTACAAGTTTGGTAATGCTCAATCAGAAGCTTAACCCAATACCCAACCTAGATATAAAGTTATCTTTGACTGGTGGAGACATTTGAACATCTGCCTCCATGCCCCCTTTCAATTTCTCTCTCTCATCACCTAGCTTCTCCTCTCCTTCATCTTCTCTCCTTATCCATCTCTTCCTCTCAATACTCCTTCCCGCATAGCTCCTCCTCCATATCACTCTTCCTGTTGAAGTAAAACTTTTCTCTCAAAATACAATTAGAGCATACTTATTCCTAATTGTACTAGTGAGGTACAAGATAGCCCTAATACCCAGTCCATCATTTTGTTGACTGTTTGTGCTGCCGAAGCGAGCACAGTATATTTCTTACTTTATGGTTTTGTGTGTATGTGTGTGTGTGTGACTGGAGGTTTATGTTAATGTCATGTATGTGTAATGTGTTTTCATGTAGATAGTTACACATATGTATGGCTGTATCTGCATGTGTGTGCGTGTGCCTGAAGTTTCTACATATTAATGTTATGTGTCTTTGATGAGTCTACACTTTTTTTACTGAAATACTGTTTGGTTTTTCTAGCCAGCCAGCTTGTCCCTGGGATTCCCAGTATTCAACTGTCCAGAATATAGGTGAGCAGCCACACTCACTCACTTTAAGTGTTTGAGATCTGAACTTTTGTCCTTACATTTGTGTGGCAAGTGCTTTATCCAATCAACTAACTACCAGCTCATATTATTTTTAAAAAATATTAAGAATTGGCTTTTATATCCTTTATTTCTTTCTTAGAAAGATTGTTGGTGGCATACATAAAAGCTGTTGACTTCTTAATGTTGATTTTGTATTATTCCTATTTGCTGAAAATGTTTATATATGAGTTTCATGCTGAAGGCTTTAAAGCACAGGTCACAATCCTGGACACACTCCTGTCACACTCAAAAGATTCTATGTCCGACTACTGACATACATTCAATGCATGTTTATTACTGCAATGTTCACACTACCTAACAAATGGAACTTTCTTGAGCTTAATAGAAAAAAAAATATATATGTGTGTGTGTGTGTGTGTGTGTGTGTGTGTACATACGTACATGTATACATATATGATGGTATTTTAGGAAACAGAACACATAGCTGAAAACATGGCATTTGGAGTCAAATGGCTGGAAGGAGAGATTGTTATGTTAGGTGAAGTAACACAGATTTAGAGAGAGGGATATAACATTTTTTTTCATGTGGGTTTGACATATTACTTCTATAGGTGAGAACAGAACCTAGACCCTTGTGCTTGCTAGGCAAGCACTCTACCACTGACCTGCATCCCCAACCTCGAGGTAATTTTTATATATTTTAACGCTTGTGACTGGTTGAGTGAAGGTAGTTTATTAAACTAGAAAATGAAGCATAAAAGAGTAAAACAAATCTTGAGGAGAAAAATAGAAAAGCATAATAGAATAAATATCATATAAAAAGATGAATGGTGTGTAGTAATTACTGTTTTACTATTGTGATAAACCACCATTATGTAGGTAAATTATAGAAGTACAGATTTTTTTTTAAGAGGGCTGACATTTTATTAAGGATGTTGGTTCTAACCGCTTTTTCCCCTTTTTTATTGAATATAATATTTACATTTCAAATTTTATCCCCTTATCGCATTCCCCCCACCACTCAGGAACCACTTATCCCATCCCCCTCCTCCTGCTTCTATGAGGGTGTGCACCTACCTAACCCCCACTCACCCCTCCCCACCCTCAGATCCCCCCCCAATCAGTGTTCAGCCTTGATAAGACCAGAGATCTCCTCTCCCACCTATGCCCAAAAAGGCCTTCCTCCCATACATATGCAGCTAGAGTCATGTGTCCCTCCATATGTGCTCCCAGGCTAGTGGTTTAGACCCTGGGGAGCTCTGGCTGGTTGGTATTGTTGCTCTCCAAATGGGGCCACCAACACTTTTGGCTCCTTCAGTTTACTCTCTAACTTCTCCATTGGGAACCTTTGACCAGATTAATGGTTAGCTGTGAGTATCTGCCTCTGGGTATGTCAGACTCTGGGGGACCTCTAAGGAGATAGCCTTATCAGCCTGCTGTCAGCTTTCCCTTCTTGTCGTATATATCAGCATCTAGTTTTGGTGTCTGCACATGGGATGAATACCTAGGTGGAAAGGTCTCCCTACAACCTCTCCTTCAGATTCTGTCCCACACTTTGTCTCCGTATTTGCTCCCTTGGGAGTTCAGTTACTCCTTCTAAGAAAGAACTAGGAATCCACTCTTGTTCTTCTTTCTTCCTGAGCTACATGTGGTCTGTTAGTTGAATCTCTGTTGTTTCAAACTTTTGAGCTAGTATCTGCTTATCTGTGAGTAAATACCATGTGTACTCTTTTGTGATTGGGTTACCTCACTCAGGATAATATTTTCTAGTTCCATCCATTTACCTAAGAACTTCTCAAATTCATTATTTTTAATAGCTGAGTAATATTCCATTGTGTAAATCTACAACATTTTGTATCCATCCTTTGTTGAAGGGCATCTGGGTACTTTCCAGCTTCTAGCTATTATAAATAAGGCTGCTATGAACATAGTGGAGGATATGTCTTTGTTATATGTTGGGGCACTTTCTGGTTATATGCCCAGGAGTGGTATAGCTGCGTCTTCAGTTAGTGCTATGTCCAATTTTCTAAGGAATCATCAGACTGACTTCAAGAGTGGTTGTACCAGCTTGCAACCCCACCAACAATGAAGGAGTGATCCTCTTTCTTCACATCCTTGGCAGCATCTACTCTCACCTGAATATTTGATCTTAACCATTCTTACTGGTGTGAGGTGGTATCTCAGTGTTGTTTTGACTTGCATTTCCCTGATGACTAAGGATGTTGAACATTTCTTAAGGTGCTTCTCAGCCATTCATGTTTCCTCAATCGAGAATTCTTTGTTTAGCTCTGTATTCAATTTTTAATGGGGTTATTTGATTGTTTTGTGTCTACTTTTTTGAGTTCTTTGTATATATTCAATATTAGCCCTGTACTGGATCTAGGATTGCTAATGACCTTTTCCCAATCTGTCTGGTTGACAGTGTTCTTTACCTTACAGAAGCTTTGCAATTTGATGTCTTTGCATATGTCAATTCTTGATCTTAGAGCATAAGCCAATGGTGTTCTGTTCAGGAACTTTTCCCCTGTGCCTAGGTATTCAAGGATCTTTTCCAACTTCTCTTCAATTAGTTTCAGTGTATCTGCCTTTATGAGAAGGTCCTTTATCCACTTGGACTTGATGTTTGTACAAGGGGATAAGAACGGATTACTTTGCATTCTTCTACATGCTGACCTCCAGTTGTGCCAGCACCACTTGTTGAAAATGCTGACCTTTTTCCACTGGATGGGTTTAGCTCCCTTGTCAAAAATCAAGTGACCATAGGTGTGCTTGTTCATTTCTGAGTCTTCAATTCTATTCTATTGATCTTCCTGCTTGTCTCTGTACCAATACCATGCAGTTTTTATCACTACTGCTCTGTAGTGCAGTGTGAGGTCAGGAAGGGGGATTCCTCCAGAAGTTCTTTTATTGTTGAGAATAGTTCTTGCTATCCTAGTTTTTTTATTATTCCAAATGAATTTGTAAATTACTCTTTCTATCTCTATGAAGGGTTGATTTGGAATTTTGATGGGTATTGCATTGAATCTGTAGATTGCTTTTGGCAGGATGACCATTTTTACTAAGTTAATCCTGCCAATCCAGGAGCATGGGAGATCTTTCCATCTTCTGAGATCTTCAATTTCTTTCTTTAGAGACAGGAAGTTCTTGTCATACAGATCTTTCACTTGCTTGTTTAGATTCACTCCAAAACATTTTATTTTATTTGTGGCTATTGTGAAGGGTGTCATTTCCCTATATTCTTTCT
This sequence comes from Arvicanthis niloticus, assembly GCF_011762505.2. Lineage (NCBI taxonomy): Eukaryota > Metazoa > Chordata > Mammalia > Rodentia > Muridae > Arvicanthis > Arvicanthis niloticus. The sequence goes on along the minus strand of NW_023045001.1, from coordinate 533,857 downwards.
CAGCCTGTTTTTCCTTTGAATAGAGGAATGATACTGAATTGTTTGAGTTGATTTTATATCCAGCCCCATTGCTGAAGTTGTTTATCAGGTTTAGGAGTTCTCTGGTGGAAGTTTTAGGGTCACTTAAGTATACTAATATATCATCTGCAGATAGTATAATTTTGACTTCTTCTTTTCCTATTTGTATCCCTTCGACTTCCTTTTTTTTTTGTCTAATTGCTCTAGCTAGGACTTCCAGTACAATATTAAATAGGTAAGGTGAGAGTGGGCAGCCTTGTCTACTCCCTGATCTTAGTGGAGTAGCTTCAAGTTTCTCTCCATTTAGTTTGATGTTGGCTACTGGCTTTCTGTATATTGCTTTTACTATGTTTAGTTATGGGCCTTGAATTCCTGATCTTTCCAAGACTTTTTACATGAAGGGATGTTGAATTTTGTCAAATGCTTTCTCAGCATCTAGTGAGATGATCATGTGGTTTTTTTTTTCTTTGAGTTTATTATGTAGTGGATTACATTGATTGATTTCTGAATTTTGAACCATCCCTTCATTCCTGGGATAAAGCCTAATTGATCATGATGGATGATTATTTTGATGTGTTCTTGGATTTGATTTTTGACAATTTTATTGAGTATTTTTGCATCAATATTCATAAGAGAGATTTGTCTGTAGTTCTCTTTCTTTGTTGTGTCTTTCTATGGTTTAGTATGAGCATAATGGTAGGTTCATAGAACGAATTCAGTAGTGTTCCTTCTGTTTCTATTCAATGGAATAGCTTGAAGTGTATTGGTATTCAGTCTTCCCTGAAGTTCTGATCAAATTCTGCTCTGAAATCAACTGGCCCAGACATTTTTTTGGTGGGGAGATTTTAATGATTGCTTCTATTTCTTTAGGAGTTATGGGACTCTTTAGATGATTTCTTTACTCCTCGTTTAACTTTGGTTCCTGGTATCTATCTAGAAAATTGTCCATTTCATCCAGATTATCCAATTTTGTTGAGTAAAGGCCTCTGTAGTAGGATCTGATGATTTTTTAAAATTTTCCCTGTTTCTGTTGTTATGTCTTTCTTTTCAGTTCTGATTTTAATAATTTGAGTACTGTCTCTGCACCCTTTGGTTAGTCTGGCTAAGTGGTTGTCTATCTTGTTGATTTTCTCAAAGAACTAGCTCCTGGTTTGTTGATATTTTGTATAGTTCCTTTAGTTTCAACTTGGTTGATTTCAGCCCTGAGTTTATTTCCTGCCATCTACTCCTCTTGGGTATATTAGCTTCTTTTTGTTCTAACGCTTACAAATGTGCTGTTAAGTTGCTAATGTATGCTCTTTCCACATTCTTTTTGTGGGCACTTAGAGCTATGATTTTTCCTCTTAGTACTGCTTTCAGGGAGTCCCACAAGTTTTGATATGATGTGTCCTCATTTTCATTTAATTCTAAAAAGTCTTTAATTTCTTTCTTTATTTCTTCCTTGACCAAGTTATCATTGAGTAGAGTATTGTTCAGTTTCTAAGTGTATGTGGACTTTCTGTTGTTTTTGTCCATGTCAAAGATGAGTCTTAGTCCATGGTGGTCTTATAGGGTACAATGGATTATTTCAATCTTTTTTTATCTTTTGAGGCCTGTTTTGTGACCAATTATATGGGCTGTTTTGGAGAAGATACCATGAGGTGCTGAGAAGAAGGTATATTCTGTTTCAGGATGAAATGTTCAAGAGATGTCAGTTAAGTCCAATTGGTTCATAACTTCTGTTAGTTTCATTGTGTCTTGGTTTAGTTTCTGTTTCCAGGATCTGTCCATAGCTGAGCGTGGGATATTCAAATCTCCCACTATTATTGTGTAGGGTGCAATGTATGCTTTAAGCTTTAGTAAAGTTTCTTTTATGTGGGTGCCCTTGCATTTCGGGCATAGCTTTTCAGAATTGTGAGTTCCTCTTGGTACATTTTTCCTTTGATGAATATGAAGTGTCCTTCTTTATCTTTTTTGATTACTGTTGGTTGAAAAATGATTTTATTTGATATTAGAATCGCAACTCCCACTTGATTCTTTGGACCATTTGCTAGGATGATTGTTTTCCAGCCTTTTACTCTGTGGTAGTATCTGTATTTTTCACAAAGGTGCATTTCCTGTATGCAGCAAAATGTTGGGTCCTGATTACATATTCATTCTGATAGTCTATATCATTTTTATTGGAGAATTGAGTCCATTGATATTAAGAGATATTAAGGAAAAATGAATGTTGTTTCCTGTTATTTTTGTTATTGTCTGTGGAGATATGTTTGTATAGCTACCTTCTTTTAGGGTTGTTGGAAGATTACTTTCTTGCTTTTTCTAGGTTGTAGTTTCCCTCCTTGTGTTGGAGTTTTCCGTCTATTATCCTTTAAAGTGCTGGATTTGTGGTGAGATATTGTGTAAATTTGGATTTGTCATGGAATATTTTTGGTTTCTCCATCAATATTGATTGAGAGATTTGATGGGTATAGTAGTCTTTGCTGGCATTTGTGTTCTCTTAGGGTCTGTAAGATATTGGTCCAGTATCTTCTGGCTTTTATGGTCTCTGGTGAGACATCTGGTATAATTCTTATAGGTCAGCCTTTATATGTTACTTTACATTTTTTCTTACTGGTTTTAGTATTTTTTCTTTGTTTTCTATATTTGATGTTTTGACTATTATGTACCAGGAAGTATTTCTTTTCTGGTCTAAACTATTTGAAGTTCTGTAGGCTTCTTGTATATTTATGGACATCTCTTTATTTAGGTTAGGTAAGTTTTCCTCTATAATTTTGTTGAAGATATTTACTACTCCTTTAAGTTAAGAGTCTTCCTCTTCATCTATACCTATTACCTTTAAGTTTGGCCTTCTCATTGTGTCTTGGATTTTCTCTATATGTTTGGTTAGAATCATTTTTGTATTTTGCGTTTTCTCTGACAGTTGTGTCAATGTTTCCATGGTATCTCCTGCACATGAGATTCTCTCTTCTATCTCTTGTATTCTGTTGGTGATACTTGTGTAGATGACTGCTGTTTTTTTTTTTTTTTATGTTTTCTATCTCCAGTGTAGTCTCCCTTTGTTTTTTTCTTTATTTTTTCACTTACATTTTTATATCCTGGATGGGTTTGTGTAATTCCATCTCCTGTTTCATTGTGTTTTCTTGCAATTCCTTAAGGGATTTATGTGTTTCTTCCTTAAGGGTTTCTATCTGTCTACAAGTGTTCTCCTTAAGCTCTTGGAGAGTGTTATTTATGTCTTTATTAAAGTCCTCTATTATTGTCATGAGAAGTGATTTTAACTTTGAATCCTGCTTTTGTGGTGTGATGGGGTGTTCAGAGATTGCTATGATGGGGGAACTGTGTTCTGATGATGACATGTAACTTTGGATTCTATTGCTTACATTCTTGTGCTTGACTTTTGTCATCTTGTTAACTGTAGTGCTGTCTGTACTTGTGTCTCTAACTAAAGCCTGCCTCTCCAGTCATCTTTCTTATGTCTGATCTCCTTGGGGTCCAGATGTCTCTGTGATCTTCCTCAGCTGCACTGAGTACAGTGGTACCTCTAGGATGCCTTAGGATATGGTGCCTCCAAGGTAGCAGACCAGCTAGATGTCTGCTGTTCTGGGTGCAATGTCTCCTCTAGGATGTCTCAGGATAAGGTGCCCACTGTTCTGAGTGCAGTGTCTCCCCTAGGATATCTCAGGATATGTTGTCTGAAGCCCTGAGTTCAGTTGTTCCTCTGTGGCTCTGTGTTGTGTGGACCTTCCAGAATGTCTTGGGAAGAATCTGGAGTCCACACAAGAGGAGACAGGGCAGAGGTCTGGTCCAAGGCTCAGATCCTAAAGAGGGGTAGAAGAGGAGTGCTATTCTGCAGGGGTGGAGAGGGCTGTGTATCCGCTGGAACCTGAGCACACTCAGCACCCAGCTGTGGGTTTAGGGCAGTGTGTAGGTCTTCTTACTTACAGCTGTGGAATCCATGGATCCTCCATGATGTCTCTGGCTAATCTGGGGTCAATGCAAGACTAGACCGTGCAGAGATAAGCATTCATTTCTAGGGGTTTATTCTTGAGGAATCTTGAGGAATGCACTTCAAGTGAAATCAGTTACTCTTTCTTCACTCCCACAAGTTCTCTACAACATTAACCTAGTATGTCTTGCATGCAGAAAGGATTCATAACAAAGGTTTTGTGGCTGTGTTAGAGTTTACATTTTTCTTTTGTTAGGCTCCAGAGTATCTTCTTGAAACAAAGGTACTCTTAGAATGTAAGAGTGATTGATGGCCCTGTGTAGGCAACAGCTTGCTTTCTTCATGATCACTGATTTGTGTTGGTATTTTCCTCAGCAGTGGAGCCCCAGAGTCAGTTTGCAGAGAGCAGCCCACTGTCTTTGACAGTGTCCTCAGTTGATTGGAGATTTGCATGGCATCCCCATTGCTAACAATTCAATCGAGTAGGACTTAGTACTTGTACTGTTAGCATTGTTTGGTAACATGAGATGGCCAATTGGCACTCAGTCTCCTTCCTTAATAGGAGATTAGGCTTTAGGCTCACCTTTACATATTTTAGAAAATGGTCACTGCTCTAGGTTTTCATATAATGCATCAAATGCCTCTCAATTCCAACTATCTCTCCCTGTACTCTCTCCCTCAATGCAATCTCCTTACCCATGCCACTTGACCTTCTCATTCTTGTCAATCCCAGTCTACCAATACATTCTACTTTATTTCCCCATACCATTGGCATCCATGTAACCACCCCAGTCCCTTCTTCTATACCTGACTTCTGTGAATCTACAGACTGTAGACTACACATCACTTATATAGTATCGAATGTCTTAGTGTTTCTATTGTCACAAATCACTGTGACCAAAAAGCAATTTGGGAAGAATAGGACTTACTTAGCTTACACTTCTTTATTGCTCTACATCATTGAAGGCAGACAGAATAGAAACTGAAATGGTGCAAAAACCTGGAGGCAGAAGCTGATGCAGAGAACAGGGGTGGGTACTGCATAGTGGCTAGTTCCACATGATTTGCTCAGTCTGCTTTCTCATAGAAAACTCAGAGCCACACATCCTGTGATGGTAGTACCAACAATGATCAGGATCCCTCCCCATCAATCTTTAATTAAGAAAATGCCCTTCAGTCTTGCCTGCACAGCCTGATTTTAAGGAAGCATTTTCTCAATTGAGCTTCTCTGCTCTTGGATGATTGTACCATGTGTCAAGTTGACCAAAAAAAATCCAGCCCAGTTAATATCAACATATAAATCAATAAATACCAAATATATCTTCCTAGGACTGTGTTATTTTACTCAGGATGATTTTTTTTCTATTTCCATCCATTTGTCAGAAAATTTATGATGATGTTAATTTTTCATAACAGCTGAGTAATATTCCACTGTATAAATATACCACATATTCTTCATCAATTATTTATCTTATGGAGATATAGGTTGTTTACAGTTGCTGGCTATTATGAAGGCAGCAGCAATTATCATGGTTGAGTAAGAGTCCTGGTATGATGAAGCATTTTGGAAATCTTTTCCACCTATCAGGTGTCTCTGGATGAGTCTCTTACTTGTTTTATGATTTTGCTAATTGTCCTTTTCCTTTTAGGTAATTGGTTAAGGGTTTGTTGATCTTAACAATCTAGTAAAAGAACCAATACTTTGTTTCATGGAATTTTTTGTATTGTTCTTTTTCTATTTGTTGATTTCTACTGAGACTTTTATCATTTCCTGCCGCTACTTCTTTTGGGTGTTATTTCTTCTTTTTGTTCTAGAGCTGTAAGGAAATGCAGACTGAGAGGACATTTCTTAGACTGCTCCATTACAGAATATATGATTTTTTGTGAATTGTGATTAATTTCTTGGTTTTTGTCTTTGTGTTGCAGATTTCCTTCTATTATTCTCGTTAGCCTAGATTAGTGAAAATGTGTTCTTTACATTATAAAATATTCTTTATATTATTTTTATTATAAAATATCTTGCCAGGTGGTCGTGGTGCAAGGCTTTAATCCCAGCACTTGGGAGGCATAGGCAAGATGATTTCTGAATTCCAGGCCAGCATGGTCTACAGAGTGAGTTCCAGGACATCCAGGGCTACACAGAGAAACCCTGTCTCAAATAACCAAAAAAAAGGTCCTGGATCATTTTGTCCAATTCCTTTACCTATTTGATTGTGTTTGGCTTTTATTTCTTTAGGGGGTGGGTCTTCTTTAATGGTTTCTACCAGTTTACCTGTGTTATCTGGTATTGCTTTAAAAGAGTTATTTATTTCTTCCTTAAGGTCTTCTATCATCTTAATTCAATAAGATTTTAGGTTGTAGTCTTGATTTTCATGTGGGTTAAGAGTATCCAGGGCTTGCTGTGGTTAGAAAACTTGGTTGTAATCATGCCAAGTGGCATTGTTTTCTCTTGCTTATTTTCTGGGCTTGCCTCTCACCATCTGGTTATCTTAGGTTTTAACTGGCCTTACTGTCTGTAACTGGATCCTGTCCTTTCTGTGAGCCTGTGTGCCTGGTTGTAATGGATCTCCTGGGAATCAAGCTGTCTCTGGGTGTGGGAGGTGGTCTGGAGCATTGGCTCTGCCCCAGATAGAGGTGTGGGCCAGTAGGAAGATGTGTCTTTAGCTGGGCAGGACAGATAGGGTCTGCATCCACTGGGTCCCTGGAGATCCCTCTAAGGCCATGTATTGGGACAGGGGTTGTCTCATCTGTGAGCCTAGTTATGACAACCTCCTGGGAGTCACAGTGTTTCTGGATGTGGGAGGAGTTCTGGGACACCAGCTCTGCACCTGGGCTGAGTTGTGACATCATGATGAAATCCTATTCTTCTGAAATTATAGGCCAAAAATCTGTCCTTCTAACAGTTGCCTTTGTAATTGTGGTTTATCACAGTAATAATACAGTAGTTACTAAACAACCATTTATGGTTTTATGTGATATTTATTTTATTTTGCTTTTCTATTTTCTTCTCAATATTTCTTTTCTTATGCTTAATTTTCTAGTTTAAAGAACTACCCCCCACTCAAGCACACACTTCTATGAAAATATATAAAAATTATCGCAAACCCACATGAAAAAAAACCTATGTTAATTCCCTATTTCTAAATCTGCATTACTTCACCTAACATAACAATCTCTTCTTCCATCCATTTGTCTCCAAATGCCATGATTTCAGCTACCTTGTTTGTTGACTAAAATACCATCATATATATGCATATATATATATATATATATATATATATATATATATATATATATATAATTTTTTCTCTTAATCTCATAAGGTAAAAAACATTCCATTTCTTAGCTAATGTGAATATCGTAGCAATAAAGATAGATTCCATATATGTCAGTATTAGGATATTGTGTTTTTTAAGTATTTGTCCAGGAGTATGACAGCTAGGCCATATAATAAGTCTATGTTTGAAAACTTATGTAGTGATTTACACAGTCCTATACTAGTTCACATGCCATCAGGAATACAAATAAGATAGGAAGAAGTTAAATAATCTCTATTTGCAGAACGTAATCCTGTGCTTAAAATTCTTCAGCAGAAAACTCATGTATAAACATTTTCAGCAAAGTGGAATGATGCAAAATCTACATTTAAAAGTCAAAAGCTTTTTTGTATGCCACCAATAAACATTCTAAAAAAGAAATATAGGACATAAAAGCCAATTTTTAATGATATTTTTAAAAAATAATAGAGACTGGTAGTTTGTTAAGTGAATAAAGCACTTGCAACACAAATATGAGGGCCAAACTTTAAATCTTCAGTACTCAGTGTTGAGTGAGTGTCTGCTCATCTATATTATGGACAGTAGGAGATTGGGAAAACCAGGGACAAGCTGCTAGCTACACAAGCCAAACACTGTTTTAGTAAATAAAGTACATACTCATCAAAGAAACCCAATATTAATATGTGGTCTTGACATTCTCATTCATCAACATATAACCACACATATGTGCAGCTATATTAATGCAAACACAGTACATATACATGCCCTTAACATCCACCTGCACTCACACTCACCTAGCCAGCCATACATGCACACACACACAGAAACACACAGACACCCACACACACACACAAAGAGAGAGAGAGAGAGAGAGAGAGAGATATTGGGGGAGAGAATCCTCATCAGGAGGAGTGACAAGACAATAAGCAGAAAGAAAAAATTAAGGCATGCTCTGTGAGATGGTATCTTCTTGCTCCCAGAAGGCTGTGCCAGGAAAAATAGCAGGAAAGCACCTGGGTGATCATCTAGACAGGTCCAGTAGTAGAAAGAAAAGAACACCAGGGACCTGTTAAATATTCAAACCAGTATTTGTTTAACTGACTTCCAGTCTCAAGGTTCACCTAACCTGAATATATAAAGTTACTAATTTGTTTTTGGACAAGGCTTGGTCTTTGAAGTTTCCAGTGCATCCAGTTGTTTGTTCATGCAAGGTAATAAACCTGGTAATCATCTAGACAACAAAGGATAATTCCATTACACACATGCAATAAAAGCATATATATATATATATACCTTAGAGTTTCTGGATCTGCCTGGGCACACTAGAAACATTGACATGCATGCAAAACACTGCAGAAAAACTACCTATCACCTGAAAGGTTATAGACCTTTGTCATTTGCAGAAGATTTCCTTAGATTTCCACCTTCTTCATCACTTAATCCAGAGTCAGAAGGACCTCTGCCATCTACCCAATCCACTTTTATGACTTCACATTTTGTTACAGGTTCTGTAGAATTTTTGCCATCTGTGCAACGTTCTCTGGGGCTTTTGAAACCTAATGAAGGTGCTCTGGGACCTTTAATATCTGAACAAGAAATCCTGTGAACACCAATATCTCTGAAAGAATGTCTAAAACTTTCTCAACCAGCCCAGGGGCTTCTAGAACCTATGACATCTACCCAAGTCACTGTGGAACTTCCTGTTCAACAGACTTTCTGAGACTGTCACCATGTGCACAAGATGAATTTTTTTTGCTATTCCTTCTCAAGAATGCTAGAGACAATTCTCTTTTCTCAAGAAAGGCTCTATTCTTTTCAGTGTTACCCAAAGGGTATTGAAATCTGTCCCATTTCCTGAAGAGGCTATCAGTTCTTCTCTTTCAGAACTTGATGTCTGAAAACATATTTCTTGTTCATTGCCAGAGGGCGGACTGCGTCCAACTCCCCAGGTTCAGATCTCTCATTCCTGTTTGACTCTGCCTGAGTCTCATGGGAAAAGAACATATTTTTTCTGCTGAATGATTCCTCACATCTTTCAAGTATGCCAAATTAGACTCATGTTCTAGTTCCCCTACTAAAGAAGGTCTCAATCATTCTTCCTCTCCAGGACATTTTTCCAGACATTCTAAATTGAGGGAAACAATAACAAGACATGCCTCTTTAGACCAAACAGTTTTAAAATCTGTGCCATCAGAAGATGAGAGCTGGAAACCACCATTCTTTCAAAAGAGTAGTAAGAGCTTACAAATCTGACAAGAGGGGTTCAAAGCTTAAAACTGAGACCAATAGAAAACTCACTACTTCTGCAAAAGGAGACTGTGAATCTTTGCAATCTCCTGAGAAGGATCTCAGAAGTATCACATCTCCCCAAGGCATTCACAGTCAGTCCAAGTATACAAAAAGCACATCAAAAGAGTCCTCTTTTGGCCATAGCAACACTCAATATTTCAATTCTGAACAAAAGTCTTGCAAACCATACTATTTGTCACAAAAGGAGCTCAGACATTCTTCATCTTCCTAGGAAACTGAAAAATACTCCCGAAGAGGGCATAACATCCTCCATCTCTACAGAAGAGTGCACACAAACCACTCCCTTTCATAAAGAGAGCCTCTGGCATTTCACCTCTCCTCATGAGATTTCCAGACCCACTACTTTTACCAGGAGAAGACAGAGGAATGCCTCTGATACCGAGAGAGCCCTGAAAATTTCTCTTGAAGACCAAAAAGACACTGAGTCATCTCTAGACAGAGACAGTACTCAAGAGGGTGCCAAACTCTCATCATCACCTCAAGAGGATATCAGTCACCCTGTTCCTACTAAGGAGAGCTCATAACATGTTCCTAATGTCCAAGAGGAAGGAAAACATTCCACTAGTTCCAGACAGGAGCCCACAGTTTGGTTCATGTATTATGGTGATTCATCCCTACAACAGTTCCAAAAGGCAGTGCAACTATATTCCTTGTTTGTCACGGAAATTTCAGACATGACATTTGTCAACCAGAGAACCTGGTACCTTACCATTCCTATCAAGAGTGAGACCCAGCATTCCAATATGATCCTGGATACCCATATTGGGACCCTCTTGCCCTAGGAGACCAAAGATATACACATTTTCTTTGAAGCAATCTCAAATGGATTCCTCTGCAAAGGGGGAGATGCAGATCTATCCTCTCCCCTAAAAGAACTATCAGTCCTACTCAGTCTGAACAATGTTGATTCGGATGTTCCAGTTCTCACCAGAGAGATATTACATATGCTCCCCACCATTTTAGTCAGCCTCAGAATGATTCAGGGTGAAATAGATGGCCTCTCGAAGGCCCCATCTAAGATATTGTGCCTCACAGTTGCTTTTTATTACAAAAGAAAATTCAGAAATATGTCTTGTAATCAACAATGGATGAAACATTCAGGTTCTGCCCTAGGAAACTTCCTACTTACCTCTTCTTCACAACAAGGCATCAGAGAATCCCAGTCTGCCAAATGGAAGCTTTAAGAAAGCATATTTCAAGAGGATTGCCTGGTCCCTACTTTTCTTTACCATGGCATCTTCAATTCCTTTTTTACCTATCTATTTATCTATCTCTTTATTAATTTTTATACTTACTTATCTATATATCTACCTGACTTCTTACCTACCTATCTACTTACCTACCTACCAACTTACACACCTCTAAAATATCTCCTTTTGTGTCACCAATACATACACTTCCAGTTCCATTTTCTAGGGCAGAATTACCTTTCTGTTTACCAGATGATAAGTTCCATTGTCATTTGTGAAATGATTTTCAGTAACAACCAGAAAGCCTTCTTTTTTTGAGCACTGACAGTCTCCAGAGGTCCATTCCACTGTAGAGAGCATAAGTCAGAGCTTCATGGTGAACAGGCCTGGGAGGCTGTGCTTCCATAGTCAGGACACCCAAACCTGATGTTGCAGGCCCTCCTCTCTGGTCAGCTGAACCTTGCTCATCCACAGGTCTCCTCTGGACTTAAAAGTGGACAGGAGGCCCTAGTTCAGCCTGTACAGCCAGAATAGACTGGCTATAAGCACGTCTACCACTAAGTTCACAGGCACATATATGTGATCTTGCAAGAGAGAATGCTCCTGCACTTTTGTGTGTGCATGCATTCTCCTGACTATAAGGTTAAAAATTAAGGATTTTGGTCCATAAGTTTCAGGGGAAGAGGAGGTTGTGCATGGTGGAGAAGGAAGAGTCCCCCATCACAGGTGCTTCTTAACTGCAGGATATCTGCCAGGAACTGAAGGGTGCAGCAGGAGAGAGTACAGCAATAAGAAGTTTAAGCTTGAACTTGCATAGCATCCTGTGAGAGCCTACCTAAACCTCATTCTAACCAGGATTCTAAGGTCCGAGCATCAGAAACAAAGGTGTAGAAATGAGGACCAGGAACTGATCCCACCCACTAAGTGCCCATCCAGAACATTGGGACTCGGCCAGGCCCAGAGATTGATCCATCTTGAGACTGCCTGACTTTTCCAACACAAATGTTCCCTAAGCTCAAGCCAGTACACTTTTTTAAAGTGGCAGACTCCTCTGTCCATTTTTACACTCTAACAAGTTGCAAGGTAATGGCACCCAGACAAAAAGATCTCCCAGGATGATCCTCAGCTCATAGGGCAGCCAGCTGGTAGAATCAGGGCTCAGGGAACAGGGAAATGTTAACAGAGGCCACAGGGGTTTGGGGTGGGAGACTAACCTTCTCAATTGGAATTAGTCCCAACATAGGCTATCCACTTAGCTGCAGGAGGCACTGCACTGGAGCCAGAGAAATGGGTAGCTGCTCTATGTGTTCCTGAGGCCTTCAGTTTCCAACCAAAAAGAGGACCTCCCATACCCCTGAAAAATTTTGTCTACACACCCAGGCACACAGGTTGGTATCTCAACTACCTCTCAATTTGAGTTCTGGTAGATACTGCTCCTCAAAGTCATCCAGTCATCTTTCCACTTCAGAGCCCCATAGTGGCTGTCCACCCACATTCAAAATCTGACCTGCAGGCTATATAACATGCTGAGCTGAGAACAAGGACATGTCAAAAGAAAGAAATGAATATTAGATTCCAACCTGCCCACTTGGAAGCCAAGCTCTGGCCTCAGGCCCCCAGTTCTAAGCACCTACTAAGTAAGCATCTCTAGGCAACTGACCAGGAAACCAGGCAACCATTATGAGCTAATTTTAGCTCCCTCACAATCTCTCTCCTCTAACACTCCACACCACTGCCACCACACCCCAGGCATTCACCAAACACCATGTAGCACTCAGGGGAAAATGTGTTCTCCTTCCTTTCTGTCAAGAGCTTAAGTGATAGCTGGTAGGAAAAGACCCCACAAACAACTACCAGGAGAGAATCCTTACATGGATTTCTGCTTCTCCATTCCTATTAAGCTTCCTCCAAGTATCTGCCCTGAATCATAAAAGAAACCTACCTGCCTGACTCCATCCACATGGGTATCTCTTAATGCTGACAGCCAGTTCTCTTCTTGTGGATGCAGACTCTATGATATCTGGCCACACTCTCTCACTTCCCAGGTCAAGGCACAAAGCAAAGATGGCCCTCATAGAATGATCCTCATCTGGTAAGGCACAAGTGTGGTGGAGTCAGAGAGCTCAGGAGACAGGGGAAGTTGAACAGAGACCAAAGGGTGAGTTGGGAACCAACCATCTCCATTGGCATTAGTCTCAACACTGGCATCCCACATAGCATCAGGAGGAACTGCAGTGGACACATGGCACTCTGTGAGCTGCTCTGTGCATACACGAGGCCTTCAGTTTCCCTGGATTGATCCCAGTTTCCCTGGATTGAGCCACTCTCAGAGTGTGGTGCTAGATGAAAAGAAGGGCCCCCACAAAATCCTTGGTCTACTTACCTAGTCACACAGGTTTGTATCTCAGGTATCCATCAATGAGTTCTGGTAGATGCTGCCTCACAAAGTCATCCCATCATCTGTTGTCCACAAAGGCCCAGAGGGTCTTGCTGCCATCTTTCAAAATCTCACATGCATTCCAGCTAGCATGATGAGCTGAGGACAAGGACATATGTAAACAAGAAGTGAGTATATCATCTCCACATTCCCCCTTGAAAACTAAGCTCTGGCCTTGGGCCCCCAATTCTAAGCACCTACAAAATAAGTATCTCCGGGCAACTGTCAAGTTACCTGGCAACCATTATGAGCTAATTCAAACTCCTTCAGAATCTCTCTCTTCTCTCAAACCCTCCACCCCCCTCCATCACACCCCAGCCACTCACCAACTGCTATGGAGCACTCTGTGGACACTTTGATCTTCTTCCTGCCTCTAAAGTCACCAAGTCACTCTCACCATGGATATTTCTTTCTATATCCTAGCACACAACCACGTACCTACCTGTGTAGGGACTAGGCACACATGCAACTCAGAGCTCTCTGAATGGATTCAAGTGGACTCAAGATGACAAGCAACTATGTACAAAGCACAATGAGCATGTCTCACTTGTCTCTCCAGTATCCATGCAGCACAATTCCTCACCAACTCCTCCTTGACCTATTCACATCAAGGTCTTCTGAGAGTGCACATTGGAAATACTCAAGGTGTCTTCAAGCTTTCTCTCCAAGAGATCAATAACACAGCATGATCTATCTTCTATCTATCTATCTATCTATCTATCTATCTATCTATCTATCTATCTATCTACTTATCTAACTGGCCATCTATCTATCATTTACCTTTTTCTTCCTACCTACCTAACTACATATCTAGCTACCTACCAACCTTCCTACCTACGTACATACCTCCTATCTTTCTATCTATCTAGCTCTATATCTATCTATCTATCTATCTATCTATCTATCTATCTATCTATCTATCTATGTATGTATCTGTCTATGTATGTATGTATGTATGTATGTATGTATCTATCTATCTATCTATCTATCTATCTATCTATCTATCTATCTTTTTTCTACCTACCTAAATACCTACCTACCTCCTTCTATCTCTTTTTGGCTTGCCAATGTATACACGTCCAGGTACATTTTCTAGGAAAGAAGCACCCCTTTGTTTACAAGATAATGAATACTATGGTCATTTCTGAAGTGCTTTTCACTATCCACCTGCAAGCCTTCCTTTCCTGAGCACTGAGAGTCTCCAGAGGTCCTCTCCTGCACTGTTGAGAGCTTAAGTCACAGCTGGTATAAATAGACCCATCTAACAACCACCAGCAGAGAAGTCTGGCATTGCTTTCCACTTCTACCTCCCTCCCAAGCTTCCTGGAGGCATCTGCTCTCATACAAGCAAGACAGCTCTTTCTATCCAGGCAGGCCTGCTCTGAGTTCTCAGAGGTGCAAGGCCCACCACCCCAAACAAGGATGAATCCTGTCACCCTCTATATAATTTATTATTAAACAATTGTCTCATCCTTTTACTAAGACAGAAAGGTACCCTCAGGAACAATTTCCCTGTTGTCCACATTAAGTTTTTCTACACCTTGTGGCAACCTGTGCTATGGCCTGGTCACATATACCACCTTAAGGGTTTCCACTACACTTAACCTAACCTTCACGGACCAAGCTGTTCTCAACACCATAAGAAATCATAAATAAATAAATGTAAAAATGAATAATTCTGAATATTGATTCAGACTTCGCCATCAAGTATCAATATCCATCATCAATACTCTTTATCTATAGGATGAGGTTGACCTTATTCATTATTATTACTACTATTATTTATTTTTTATTCCTTTTTATGACTGGAATGATGATTTTTCTTGATCATGGTAATGTTTTGTGAGTCACTGAGGTATGACATCATGAGTATGACCTCATCTGTGTGACATCATGGGCATGACATCAGGGGTGTTACATTATGGGTATGATATCGTGTATATGACATCATGAGTGTCACAGTGTGACATCATGCATGTGTCATCAAGGGCATGATAACATGAGTATTACATGGGTATGACTTCATGGGTATGAAATCATAGGTGTTATGTCATGAGTGTGACATCACAAGTTTGACATCACAAGTGTGTAATCAAAAGTGTGACATAGCAAGTGTGACTTTAAGGGCATGACATCATGAGTTTTACATCATGGGTATGACAGGTTTGACATGGGTATGACATCACTGTTGTGTAATCATGCATATGATATCATGGACATAACAATACGGGTATGAAATCATGGGGATAACAATATGGGTATGACAACATGAGTATGACATCATGAGAGTGAAATTACAGGTATATCATCATGGTATGACATCACGGGTATGATGTGGGTATACCTCACAAATGTGACATCATGGGTGTGGCAACAAAGTTATGACATCCTGTGGTGATTCTGGGAAGGTGGTTGTCTTCTACAATTGACATAGGAAGACAAGATATACACCCCTATAGCATAGCAGCTGAGCTGTTAGTGAGTCATGGCACCAATATTATATATTATACATATGAATATATAACTGTTAATATCACATTATACATGATATAACATATATGTAAATTATAATATATAATGTAACATAATATATAATGCATATTAATATTATAATATAGAATACCAATACAATACTAATGTGTAATATATTAAGTAATATAACTGATCAATATAATAACATAGTATATAAATATAAAATTTACAATTAATATCTTAATAAATATAATATAATATATTAATATAAGTATTTTATATTGTATTATATATAACATGTAATAAATAATATATATAGTATAGTGTAATGTTATTTATATGATACATTTTAACCAAATGTTTTTGTCAAATTTCCTAAATTTTTTCAACAATTTTTTCTCTATTTACATTAATATTATCACTAATTTTAAAAATAATGCCTTCAATTTTATTAAAAATTTTCCATGCTACTATTGACTTTTTCCCTAGTTTTTCCTAAACAGTCTTCACTTTTATAATGAATTTTCTATGTCAATCAATTGTTAATTTTTTAGAGATTTCTCTACAGATTCACTATTTTCATACTTTTTTCTTCATTTTATTTTATAATATTTTTTATTAGATATTTTATTTACACATCAGATGCCATCCCCTTTTCCCATTCCACTCCTTAGAAAACCCCTATCCCATGCCTCCTTTTCCATTTTGCATTTATACTTTTTTTTAAAAATGTTAATCATAGACTTTATATGTTTGGTATTGTTAAATCATTGGTGTAACACACTACCCAACCTCAATATATCAACAATCTTTGACTGGTAGTGATACATGAACATCTGCCTCCTTGTCTCCCTCCTCTTTCTCTCTTTCATCACCTAGCTTCTCCTCTCCTGTTTCTCCTCCTCTTCTTACTCCTTCTCTTCCACTCAGTACTCCACCTTAGTTCCTCCTACATACCACCCTTCCTGTTAAAATGAAACTTTTCTCTCAAAATACAATTAGAGCATAATTATGCCGATTTGTACCA
This sequence comes from Arvicanthis niloticus, assembly GCF_011762505.2. NCBI lineage: Eukaryota > Metazoa > Chordata > Mammalia > Rodentia > Muridae > Arvicanthis > Arvicanthis niloticus. Next base: position 517,197 of record NW_023045001.1, on the reverse strand, counting down.
GTGAGGTACAAGAGAGTCCTAATACGCAGTCCATCATTTTGTTGACTAACCAGAACTTCTGTCATCTCTTATAACTAAAACACTTACTTTTGATCCTGGCTTTTTTTTTGGCTTTAGAATGAATGTCAGCTGAAAACTATCTACTCAGATCTTTTACCTCAAAGTCAATAGCCAGGATTGGCTGTGAGACTATAGGTCTACATCCCCGTCAGAAATCCAAAATGACTGAGTTAACTGAAGTTATGGGAAGTATTAAACCTAGCTTCTAAAGCTTAGCCAATTGATAGAGACCGCTGAACACTTGAAAAGCCCCTATACTACCGAACGTTGGAGCATCAAATCTTCAGCCTTCTGGCCCAGAGTCATCTGAGAGATCTTAGTGATGCAGGATTATTAAAGGCTGATTACTCTGTCTGGGCAGATATAATCAGTCGACTATTCTGCATGTGTGTCCTTTTCTGGACACTAATTTGTCTGTAGATGGAAAGAGGCAATTTTTGCCTAGTGGCTGTCACCACACAACCATCCTAACTCCAAGAATGCTCAATTTCTTCTTAGAATCCACGACAGGAATTTGTCAGGAGCTGACAGGTCTGTAATCAGAATGGACATTAATATATAAATATTTGTATTGTCAATTCTACGGACTTCTGATGTTTTGAAAACCAACTATCCATGTAAGGTAACCTGGACTGTTGTCTGTTCACTCCTATCAGCTATTTTTAAATAAAATATGGGAAACCTCCTAACAATAAACCCAAAGACATGAATTTGCTATAGTCCCTTAGCTCATAAGTTAACAGTCCCAAATCAGTTAAAATAGTTAAAGAAGGACTGGGTCTAGGCCCTGTATTCCTAAATGAGTTATACAGGCACAATGCCCATGAGAGTATCAATATTCATCTCATTTTTATATTAATAAGAAACTCGTACCAATGAAAACCTTAAGTTTGAAATCAAAGTAAATTTTGTACCATTTAAGAAATTATAACTTCATCTTGATAATAATTATACAGATTTCTACCAATAGGTTATGGCTATGCAATAAGTCCTAGCTAATCCTCCCTGTTCCAACAAAACCACTACATTTCCCTAGAAAGACAGACCATTATTAAACATCTTATTCCCCAAGCCCAGGGAATAGTGGTGGTGATTCTTCTTTAACTTCTTCAAGCTAATTACGGTTGTTGAGATATTAGAAGATGGGTGTGGAGGAAGAGTGAGTTTATAAGCCTCTGATGCTGTGTCTTCACTGCATCCAGATGGAATTCCATGACATCGGAGGTTTGGGCAGGTCTGCTCAGTATGCTTGATGAGTAGATACACCAAGGGTGTGTATTCTTCTGCTCTGTGATCCTTGCCCTCCCTAGGGTGCCACCGAACTCAGTTTCCAGAGGGAAGCACATCGGCTGGGAGACTGCTCGAGCCACTGGTATCCAGGCCAGAGGCAGAAGGTTTAAATAATATTATAATTTGTAACAAAATTTTACATAAAAATGTCAGTGCCTATAAATAACAACTGTAGAGTAATTTCTCTACCTAGAGTTATTCTTTTGTGTTTATCAGTTTTTAATTCATCATATTTCTTTGTATATATAAATGAATCACATGGTTTTGGTGATTAAATTGAGCTCACTAGCTCATCTTTGGGTATGTTGAAGTGCCATTTCTTTGAAGGACAGAAAAGCAATTATCTCCATGGAAGTGGTTGGGAACTTCCCAAGGAGAATGTTGGGAAACACACCTGGTCAATTACAGGAACAGCAAATGCTTTTGTTCATTGAGCAATACCCAAAATTTGATAGCAATTGAAAAAGTAAATCACTCTCTTATTTTTGTCTGTAGTAATGAAAAGACTAACATGTATGTAGAAATCTTAAATGCAACTTTTCTACAGGAGAAATATAACATGACTAGGTAGAGCTCTAACAATAACTTGTATTGTGTCTTTTTTTAATGTGTTGTGCTTGATTGATTCTGCACTCCTCTGACATCAACTACAGTTCTACTGAAGTAAAGGAGTGGATTTTCAGATTGGCAAGCTTTCTGTGAAGCTTTATATTCTGGGGATTTGGTTTAAGTCTAGCTACTAGTAGATACTGGCATTTGGGGGAATTTAACCACAAGGCTCTACGTATAATTACATTGGACTGTGGGAATCTTAATATTATCAAGAAGTTAACATATCAGGTAGAATAATTAGAATAACAGTACACAGCGCTATGAACTCCAACTGGACTATCTCAATTGAAATTGAGCATGCTTGGGATCTTATGATGTTAGCTAATTTTATGCAGCCCATTGTCCTTATTTTTACTTCTGTAGCTATTATGTTTTGCTGGATCAGAGCCCCATATCCTGATTTTATGATCCTGTGCTACAACACTTCTATCTTGTTTCTGTTTCTAAATATTATTTGCACAGTTTGGCTGGGAGCTGGAACCATGTGGTGGACCTTTATGGAGAAAGTACCCTTGATTTTCCACCAATGTTTCCTGTTGGAAAAAAATGATCTGCTAAGAAAGCACAAAACACATGTTTTCCCATTGTGAATGCTGATAGCTTTGCTTTCAGCCATCAGCATCATTATGCTGTTGTATGAGATGTGCTTAATTAGACCAAAGAGCAGAGTTAAGCCTGTGGCTGCCATGAAACATCTCCACCAGAAGACTTGAGCTGAGGGATATGTCTCAGCAACACCTGCCTGAATATTCCTAAAAGTTACTTCCTACATTCACATAAATAAACCTACTAAAATTACCTACTCATTCAAATTAAAACTTTCACTTGAATATCCTGAGGCTGATGTATCATGTAATTATAGCCTCTTGTACTCTGCAAACACACTTATGTTTCTAATGTCTTAGCTACCAGATATCCATAGGCCAAGATCACATAAACATGTACTTCTGACAAACAAATGCAAAAAGTTTACACAGAGTCTAAGCTGTATAGATTCATATAACCAATTCCAAGGTTAAGGGAAATTAATAAATTCCCTTGTGCTAAACAGAAAAGCAACCATAGGGAAGCTACCACAGGAAAGAAATGTGGAGTCCTTGTGGATAATACAGCCTCTAAGCTTTGGCATTTCTGATTGGGTTGTGCATGCACATATATGTATGCTCTCAAAAAAAGGAAATTTTTCTAATTAAAATTATTGAGCTCATTACAATTTTTACTCATGAAATTGGGAGCTATGCTACAGTAAGGGGATTCTGAGAAAAACTGATAGACAAATAAAACCACACCGAATCTTCAACTTTGTAATATTGTGTTTATCCTGAAACAACGTCAACGTCTCATAATATAAATTTAAATCATTAAAGTTTATTATATATATATATATATATGTGTGTGTGTGTGTGTGTGTGTGTGCACATGTGTGTGTGAGTGTATACACACATATACATTTGAGAAACACTTCTAAATTACGTTGAAGCCCACTGTGATTGGATATCTTCTATTATCAATGCAATATGGGAGACTCCTTTCAATAGCAGGATTTCTTCTTCACTGAGCTTGTTTAGGGAAAACATCCACTTTTCTCTCTACCAGATGAGCATCACATACTCTCAATTCGATTATGGTATCGATTTTATTTTTTCTTATAAGCACGTTTCAATCAGAAACTGAGATTCCTGAAATGCTTCCCCATGCTAATGAGGCATTCGACGTACCCTAATCCAATAGCTGATGAGCATTAGCCATCTTGCCTGTTCCTACTCTATTTTTCCCAAAGTTTCATGATATCACCCTAAGTAAAATTTGAATCTATGTACCTTGGTCTCTATATCCAAAAGCAGGAAAATGTTCACACATAGTACAAGCTAAGTAGATTCATATTACCAATTCCATAGTCATATGAATAATGTCTAATTATTAGTCATATAATAATGGCTAATTATGAACATAAACTGTGTGAAAAACATCCTGGAACTTAAACTTAAACCAGGAAGCATCAATCAGGGACGCCAGAAAAGTAAAGACATTTAATTTTTTAGTTGAATGGCAAATCACTTTGTAGACTTCAACTACAATAGTTCACTGTTGTTTTCACATCATGTGCAGTATTAAAGAAATTGCTTGTCAATTCATGTTGCTGTCACATCAGAAAGCTTTTACATAACCAATTGTTCTCATCATTTTCCTTTTCTTTATGGTATTAATGCTTCATAGAAACAGAATGGTGTCTTCTATACTGATTTATCTTTATTTAATGATAATAAATTTAATAATAACTTCCACCCATATCCTTATTGTCCTCCCTGTCTACAGTTCCTTACAACTTAGGATGTTCATATTATTAGTAGAAACTTTGAGAATCCAGGCAGCAATTGCATTATTTGTGCACAGGTTGGATAGCTATGCCAAACAAGACTAACTCTTCAGATTTGGGTTCAGCTACTCAGATCTGTGTGTAAATGAAACCATGCCATTATGGGTAATTGGACTCAAGGCTATACTTGATTTTCTGGACCAGCTTGTATTTCATGGACTTCTAACCAGAGAGGACAGCCTTGGTGAAATGTGGACTCTTCCAAGGGCATTTCAAGTCAGGAAGAATGTAGGAACCCATCCTGTTGGGTTAGAAAGGGGAGAAATGAAACCTTTTTGAGGAGAAGTAGAAAGTCTCTTGTGCCAAGCACTAGAGGGGTTGTGTCAGACAGAGAAGGCCAAACAGCCAGGAGCAAACACTCTTGAACAAAATGAAAACATTTCAGATTAATTTGTTAAGTGGAGACATATTAAGTAATTCCTTGTGACCAGGAACATCCCCAATACCACTCGGCTTCTATTCATTCTCAAAGTCTAGAAGAGACATATGTTTGGAAGTTACATTGCAAATTGGCAGCAATATTAAAGTACATATACTAGTCTCATAGGCATTCTTTCTGTAATCTTAAATCTATCATCAGCTACCTAGGGGTTGTTATGAAGGGTAGATTTTCCACTATGACTGATTATCAGCATACAGACACATAACATTAGTTGTGGGCTCTGGAAACAAGAATCAGTGTGTTATGAGGTCGTTTCTATCATAAGGGTATTTTTCTACCCATCTGGGTTAAAAGTGGAAGTCTCTCTTACTTAGAGTAGCTTGGTCTGATTTGTCTCAATGTATAAGGAATTGAGTTTACCATGCATGAAATAATGCTGAAAGGTATGAGATAATATTATTCAAAAGAGTATATAAAATTTCACGTTTGGCAGAAAAGAAATGTATGCTCCTTTTGGTCAAAGATATTGGTCACATTAAACCTTGTACATGTGTGTAACCTCTAAGGCTACATTGATTTTTTTTATTTTTCTGTCATGAATGCATGGCATCTGCAGCCTTCCCGACTCACTTTTCTTAGTCATTCCTTCGCCTTCCTTCTTCCTCTCATTCACTGCTCCTCTGTTTCCTTTCGAAAAGAGCAGGATTCCCTGGGATATCAACTAAACATGCAGAATAGAGCAAGCATAAATATAAACTATCCTATCAAAGCTGGATGAGGCAATCCATTAGGAAGAAAACAATCACACAAACAAACAAAACAGTCAGAGGCATCCCTACTCCCACTGTGCGGAGTCCAAGAATAACAAGTTAAGCAACCACAGCATGTATGAAGAGGGCCTACTGAAGACCCACAGGGGATCTGTGGTTCTATCTTGAACCCTTATGAACCTTGCTTAGTTAATGTTGTGGGCTGTCCTCTTCTGGTGTCCTTGACCCTCTGGTTCCTACAACCCTTCCTCCTCATCTTCTACTCAATTCCCTGATCTCTCCTAAATGCTTGGCTGTGGATTTCTGTATATGCTACCATCAGCTTCTATGGAAATGTCTCTGATGCTTAGATAATACAGTGATCTTGATATTTGGTATAGCCAAATATTGGGAATTATTTCCTTGACTTTTGTGGCCAAAGTCCTCTTTGGTTCTAACCTAGCACTTTGTGCCAATAAAATTTTAGATCCTGACCATCTAGGGAATGTTGGATATAGGGTCCTTCACGTGTCTTCTTGGACCTTAATGTAGACTAATCATGGGTTGTCCACTGCCAAGAGCTCTAAGCTACAATTGGATGTTCAGTAACAACTGTAAATTATTAAGTGCCTCCCCAGTGAATCCAATAGAAGGTGCTGTTTTAGGGCATGAAAAACTGCCCTACTATTTGCCAGAGTTCCTTTGTAGCTGTTCTGTAACTTAGCATCTAGTTTTTTGAATCTCTGGTCTTTGTAGGGCATTGGGCAACTGAACTTGTGACAAGTCAGTCTAATGAGACCATGATGTGCAAAGTCCCTCATGTTTTTGCTAGTCAAATGCTTCCCTCTTTGGGAGACACTGACGGGGCCATCCAGGCCATGGAGTCTGGAAATTCAGCAACTGCTTGCCCTTTTGGGGTAGAGTGTGAATATTTGGTTGGTGGACACTGAAGGGAGTCCCCGGCCATGGAGGCTGAGAAACAGGAGGTCTATGTTCAGAGGTTAAAGTCCATGTTGAGGCTCGCTGGCCTTTGCTCACATGTCTGTCATTTTCAGTCATTAACAAAATTAACAGCAGAAATGGGAAATAAGCTCTCATTGCATGAAGAGACAGTGATTGTACTTGCCAAGGGTAAAATACAGAAAAAAAGCAGTTAAGCAGGACCATTTGAGAGAAGATATCTCTCCCGACAACTGTGGACACGTCTGGGAGGGAAAGGGCAGAGAACTAGAATGACCATTGTTCTATAGAATCAAGCAAAGCTCCAGAGTGTTTGCCTTGGAACTGCATGGGCCTGTTTCAAGGTGTTTCACCTGGCAGCAGTGCTTGCAGTAGCAGGGCAATCATCCAAGCATTCTGAATGTGGAGGGACACTGAGGACCCTCTTCCTTAGAATCCAGAGTGCTACCTGGTCTGGTGCCACTGTCAGAGGCCATGACAAAGAATTGTTAAAGAAGCATCATGATTGGGAAGTGCAAGGGATGCTGAGAAGACTGTGCTCTCAAGTCCCTCTTGCTCCAGTATATTACCATCTAACTGGAGGCCATCAGTGTTGCAGTGATGTCTATTGGGGCCTTGTAATGAATGGAAAATGCTGATCCAGAACCCTGCTCCTCAGAGACTGTGTGGAGCAGACAATCACTTTGTTATTGTACTATGGAAAGAAGAAGTGATAGAATTTGAATAGAACATAAATTGTATGGAATGATATTACAGATATTATTCTGTATTGTAAAGATGACATATCCTAGAAAAATTTATGACAACTCTTAGTCTTTCTGGATGCTGAAAGTCATTTCTAAATGACTAAATAACACATATTGCAATATTATTATTGTACAAATTATATACTATTATAGCTATTATTTGGAAAATAAACACAAAATATTAGTTTACTTAGAGTATAGATGCAAGTTGATACTTTTATCTGTGTTTGACTAAGTGTATAGATTGAGAACACAGATGCAGTCAGACTCTTGAATGTAGCTCCTATGGGCTTAAGTAATTGCTTTGCCTGTCAAAGTGTACAGTGAGTACTTATAACATTTATGTATTTGGATTGTGTTTGGAAGAGCACATAATTCTCCTGAAGGCACAATAGGCTACTGGCTCATCTTGGTGGCTCTACTTGGGCCATTTGCTTTAATTTCAATGACACAGCTGAAGCATAGTTGCAGAGAATAATTTTGAAACCCTTAGTCAAGGTGATTCTTTGAAAGGTCATGTTAGTACAGCAGATGGTACAGTGAACATGTGTAAGATTGTAGATATGTATGAAGATATCATTTTACTGACAGAGAAACTTGATTTGGTATTCACACACCTTTCCAATATATTTGAGCATAATTTTGATCTTGCTGGTTGAAAGGGCTTTGTTTGTTTCCTTGCTTTATTTGATTTATTTTGTGAATAATTTGTTTCTTCTGGCTACACAGCCAATAACCCTGGTGTAGTTTAGAAGCAGATAAGTACTTTTCTATTATCTAATTATAATACTGTGCAATTCCTTTAGTGCTCTGCAACATTCTTTCTCCTTGTATTTTCCAAATGTTAATCATTCACTTTCTTTTTTTAATGCAAATATATCTAAATAATTTTCATTTAAAGGCATATATCTGCTTCAAGGTAATCCATCATTTTTCTTTAATCTGTGGTAAATTCTGTTTTTGACTACTTATGTATTCACAGTCATTATCCCCATGCTAGTACGTGTCATAATTTTGGTTCATTTATCTGAATTTCCAGTTGTTATTTTACTGTATTTGAAGAGATTTTTTTTACATACCAGAATAATCCTGCTAGGCATGAAGAACTTGCTGCAGGGCTAATGGACAGAAAATTATTAGTATCAATTCAGATAATATATACCTTTTTAGAATTAACTTGGCAATTCTAATGTCAACACTAAATAGGTTTATCAATTTCAGTTATAGTGACTGTGTTTACCTCACCTAATCTATCAAGGTAAACTGAGTAGTGGTTATATGTACATGTATGACATTACTTGATTTATGATTGGCTAAGATTTCTGTGTATTATTTTACACACCTTTGAATGTTTCCTAAATAATATCTTTAATACTAACATTATAAAATTGTTTAGATTAAATAACTTTTTTGCATAGTAAATTTAAAAATTAAAATAACAAAATAGTATATATTGTTGCATTTACTTCAGTGATTAATATTCATTTCTCGAGCTTTTCAAAGTTATTCATTTTCTTGATTAGACTACAAAGAAATCAGATTCATTACAGCACATTCATGCATATGCTTTTATTCATATACATATTCACATACATATGCTTTATTGATTTTATTGCATGTTTTTAAAAGAATTTTTCACTGTTGTCTTGATGATTACCAAGTTCATTCCTTTGCATGAATAAACAACTGGATTCACTGGAAAGACAGAGAAGACCAAGCCTTGTCAACAACCACATTAGTAAATTTTCTATTTTGTGATGGGAGAAGCCTGAGATTGGAAATCAGTTAAACAAAGTCTGGTTCAGATATTTAGTAAGCCTTGGATTTCTTTTCTTTCCAGTACTGGACCTGTTTAGATGATCGCCCAGGTGCTTTCCTGGTAGTTTTCTTGTCAGAGAGTTCTGAAAACAAGAATACACCATCTCAGGGAGCCTGCTTTAATTTTTCCTTTCCGGTTATCTTTTTGTAACTCCTTTTCATGTGTATTTCTCTCTCTCTCTCTCTCTCTCTCTCTCTCTCTCTCTCTCTCTATATATATATATATATATATATATATATATATATATATATATATATATATCTTAATTTATGATTGTGTATGTGTGTGTGTGTGTGTGTGACTGGAGGTTTATGTTAATGCCATGTATGTGTAATGTGTTTTCATGTAGGTAGTTGCACATATGTATGGCTGTATCTGCCTGTATGTGCATGTGCCTGAATTTTCTACATATTTATGTTATGTGTCTTTGATGAGTCTACATAGTATTTACTGAAATACTGTTTGGCTTTTCTATCCAGCCAGCTTGTCCCTGGGTTTCCCAGTCTTTAACTCTCCAGAATATAGGTGAGCAGCCACACTCACTCACTTTAAGTATTGGAGATCTGATCTTTTGTCCTTACATTTGTGTGGCAAGTGCTTTAACCAATCAAAAAACTACCAGCTCATATTATTTTTTTAAAAAATGCTATTAAGAATTGGCTTTTATGTCCTTTATTTCTTTCTTAGATTGTTGGTGGCATACATAAAAGCTGTTGACTTCTAAATGTTGATTTTGTATTATTCCTATTTGCTGAAAATGTTTATATGAGTTTTCTGCTGAAGGCTTTAAAGCACAGGTCATATTTTCTACAAATAGAGATCATTTGACTTCTTCCTCTCTTATTTGTAGTCCTTGTGGCTTATAAACTAGTATAGCACTATGTAAATCACTACATAGGTTTTCAAATGTAGACTTATTATAAAACCTAGCTGTCACACTCCTGGACAAATACTCAAAAGATTCTAAGTCCAATTACTGACATATATGCAACGTATCTTTATTACTGCAATGTTCGCACTAGGTAACTACTACTGTGATAAACCAACATTATGTAGGCAAATTATAGAAGAACAGAGTTTTTTTTAAGAGGGCTGACATTTTATTAAGGATGTTGGTTCTGGCTGCTTCCCCCTCCTCTTTTATTGAATATAATATTTACATTTCAAATTTTATCCCCTCACTGCATTTGCCCCACCACCCAGCAACCCTTTATCCTATCCCCCATCCTCCTACATCTATGAGGATGTGCACCTACCTAACACCCACTCACCCCTCCCCACCTTCAGATCCCGCCCCCGCCCCCATTCAGTGTTCAGCCTTCATGGGACCAAAGATCTCCTCTCCCACCTATGCCCAACAAGGCCTTCCTCCCCTACATATACAACTGGAGTCATGTGCCTCTCCATATGTGCTCCTAGGCTGGTGGTTTAGACCCTGGGTAGCTCTGGCTGGTTGGTATTGTTGCTCTCCACATGGGGCCAACACTTTTGGCTCCTTCAGTTTACTCTCTAACTTCTCCATTGGGAACCCTTGACCAGATTAATGGTTAGCTGTGAGTATCTGCCCCTGGGTATGTCAGACTCTGGGGGACATCTAAAGCAATAGCCTTATCAGCCTGCTGTCAGCTTTCCCTTCCTGTCATATATATCAGCATCTATTTTGGGGGACTGCACATGGGATGAATACCCAGGTGGAAAGACTTCCTTACAACCTCTCCTTCAGATTCTGTCCCACACCTTGCTCCATATTTGCTCCCTTGGGAGTTCAGTTACTCCTTCTAAGAAAGACCTAAGAATCCACAATTGTTCTTACTTCTTCATGATCTTCATGTGGTCTGTTAGTTGAATCTCTGTTGTTTCAAACATTTGAGCTAATATCCGCTTATCTGTGAGTAAATACCATGTGTACTCTTTTGTGAGTTGGTTACCTCACTCAGGATGATTTTTTCTAGTTCCATCTATTAACCTAGTAATTTCTCCAATTCACTATTTTTAATAGCTGAGTAATATTCCATTGTGTAAATGTACCATATTTTTGTGTCCATTCCTCTGTTGAAGGGCATCTAGGTTCTTTCCAGCTTCTGGCTATTATAAATAAGGCTGCTATGAACATAGTGGAGCATATGTCTATATTATATGTTGGGGCATTTTCTGGGCATATGCCCAGGAGTGGTATAGCTGGGTCCTCAGTTAGTGCTATGTCCAATTTTCTGAGGAACCGCCAGACTGACTTCGAGAGTGGTTGTACCAGCTTGAAACCCCACCAACAATGAAGGAGTGTTCCTCTTTCTTCACATCCTTGGCAGCATCTACTCTCACCTGAATATTTGATCTTAACCATTCTTACTGGTGTGAGGTGGTATCTCAGTGTTGTTTTGACTTGCATTTCCCTGATGACTAAGGATGTTGAACATTTCCTAAGGTGCTTCTCAGCCATTTGTGTTTCCTCAATTGAGAATTCTTTGTTTAGCTCTGTACCCAATTTTTAATGGGGTTATTTGATTGTTTTGTGTCTACTTTTTTGAGTTCTTTGTATATATTCAATATTAACCCTGTACTGGATCGAGGATTGCTAATGACCTTTTCCCAATCTGTCCGGTTGACAGTGTTCTTTGCCTTACAGAAGCTTTGCAATTTGATGAGTATGCATGTGTCAATTCTTGATCTTAGAACATAAGCCATTGGTGTTCTGTTCAGGAACATTTCCCCTGTGCCTAGGTATTCGAGGATCTTTTCCAACTTCTGTTCAAGTAGTTTCAGTGTATCTGGCTTTATGAGAAGGACCTTTATCCACTTGGACTTGATGTTTGTACAAGGGGATAAGAACGGATTACTTAGCATTCTTCCACATGCTGACCTCCAGTTGCACCCACACCACTTGTTGAAAATGCTGACCTTTTCCCACTGGATGGTTTTAGCTACCTTGTCAAAGATCAAGTGACCATAGGTGTGCTTGTTCATTTCTGAGTCTTCACTTCTATTCTATTGATCTTCCTGCTTGTCTCTGTACCAATACCATGCAGTTTTTATCACTACTGCTCTGTAGTACAGTGTGAGGTCAGGAATGGGGATTCCTCCAGAAGTTCTTTTATTGTTGAGAATAGTTATCCCTATCCTAGTTTTTTTATTATTCCAAATGAATTTGTAAATTACTCTTTCTATCTCTATGAAGGGTTGATTTGGAATTTTGATGGGGATTGTATTGAATCTGTAGATTAATTTTGACAGGATGGCCATTTTTACTAAGTTAATTCTGCCAATCCAAGAGCATGGGAGATCTTTCCATCTTCTGAGATCTTCTTCAATTTCTTTCTTTAGAGACAGGAAGTTCTTGTCATACAGATCTTTCACTTGCTTATTTAGATTCACTCCAAAATATTTTATTTTATTTGTGGCTATTGTGAAGGTGTCATTTCCCTATATTCTTTCTCAGCCTATTTTTCCTTTGAGTAGAGGAATGATACTGAATTGTTTGAGTTGATTTTATATCCAGCCCCATTGCTGAAGTTGTATATCAGGTTTAGGAGTTCTCTGGTGGAAGTTTTAGGGTCACTTAAGTATACTATTATATCATCTGCAGATAGTATAATTTTGACTTCTTCCTTTCCTATTTGTATCCCTTCGACTTCCTTTTGTTGTCTAATTGCTCTAGCTGGAACTTTCAGTACTATATTAAATAGATAAGGTGAGAGTGGGCAGCCTTGTCTACTCTCTGATCTTAGTGGGGTTGCTTCAAGTTTCTCTCCATTTAGTTTGATGTTGGCTACTGGCTTGCTGTATATTGCTTTTACTATGTTGAGGTATCGGCCTTGAATTCCTGATCTTTCCAAAACTTTTTACATGAAGGAGTTTTGAAATTTGTCAAAAGCTTTCTCAGCATCTAGTGAGTTAATCATGTGGGTTTTTTCTTTGAGTTAATTTATGTAGTGATTTACATTGATAGATTTCTGAATTTTGAACCATCCCTTCATTCCTGGGATAAAGCCTACTTGATCATGATGGATAATTATTTTGATGTGTTCTTGGATTTGGTTTTTGTGAATTTCATTGAGTATTTTTGCATCAATATTCATAAGAGAGATTCATCTGTAGTTTTCTTTCTTTGTTGTGTCTTTCTATGGTTTAGGTATGAGCATAATGGTAGGTTCATAGAACGAATTTGGTAGTGTTCCTTCTGTTTCTATTCGATGGAATAGCTTGAAGAGGATTGGTATTAGGTCTTCCTTGAAGTTCTGATCGAATTCTGCACTGAAACCATCTGGCCTGGACATGTATTTGGTGGGAAGATTTTAATGATTGCTTCTATTTCTTTAGGAGTTAGTGACTGTTTATATGATTTGTCTGCTCCTCGTTTAATTTGGTACCTGGTATCTATCTAGAAAATTTTCCATTTCATCTAGATTATCCAATTTTGTTGAGTATAGGCCTCTGTAGTAGGATCTGATGATTTTGATAATTTTGGTGAGAATATTTACTGGTCCTTTAAGTTGCGAGTCTTCCCCCTCATCTATCCCTATTTTTCCTTAGGTTTGGCCTTCTCATTGTGTCCTGGATTTTCTATATATATTAGGTTAGTAGATTTTTTGTATTTTGCATTTTCTTTGACAATTGTGTCAATGTTCTCCATGGTATCTCCTGCATTTGAGATTCTCTCTTCAATCTTTTGTATTCTGTTGGTGATACTTGTGTCTATGACTGTGATTCTTATTTTAGGTTTTCTATATCCAGGGTAGTCTCACTTTGTGATTTATTTATTTATTCTACTTCCATTTTTAGATCCTGCATTGTTTTGTGTAATTCCTTCTCCTGATGGTAGTGTTTTCTTGGAATTGCTTAATCGATTTTAGTGCTTCCTCTTTAAGAGTTTCTTTCTGTCTACCAGTGTTCTCCTTAAGTTCTTGGAGAGTGTTATTTATGTCTTTCTTAAAGTCCTCTATTATCATCATAAGAAGTGATTTTAACTCTGAATCCTGCTTTTGTGGTGTGATGGGGTGATCAGGGCTTGCTATGATGGGGGAACTGTGTTCTGATGATGCCATGTAACTTTGGATTCTATTGCTTACGTTCTTGTGCTTGACTTTCTCCATCTTGTTAACTGTAGTGCTGCCTGTACTTGCTGTCTCTAACTAAAGCCTGCTTTTCCAGTTATCTTGCTTGTGTCTGATCTTCTCAGGGTCCAGATGTCTCTGTGATCTTCCCCAGTTGCACTAAATACAGTGTTACCTCTATGATGTTTCAGGATATGGTGCCTCCAAGGTAGCAGACCAGACAGATGTCTGCTGTTCTGGGTGAAGTATATCCTCTAGGATGTCTCAAGATAAGGTACCCACTAATCTGAGTGCAGTGTCTCCTCTAGGATATCTCAGGATATGCTGTCTGAAGCCCTGAGTTCAGTTGTTCCTCTTTGGCTCTCTGTTGAGTGGACCTTCCAGAATGTCTTGGGTAGAATCAGGGTCCACACAAGAGCAGACAGGGCAGAGGTCTGGTCCAGGCCTCAGATCTGGGAGAGGAGTAGATGGGGAGTGCTATTCTGCAGGGGTGGAGGGGGTTGTGTACCCCCTGGAATCTGAGTGCTCTCAACACCCAGCCATGGGTTTAGGGCAGTGTGTGGGTGTTCCTACCTAGGGTTATGGAATCCATGGGTCCTCCAGGATATCTCTGGGGAATCCAGGGTCAATGCAAGACAAAACTGGGCAGAGACATGCAGTCTTTTGTATGGGTTTCATCTTGTGGAATGCACTTTAAGTGAAATCAGTTACTCTTTATTCACTCCCACAAGTTATCTACATTAACTTAGCAAGTCTTGCAGGCAGAAAAGATTCATAACAAAGGTTTTGTTGCTGGGTTAGAGTTAACACTTTTCTTTTGTTAGACTCCAGAGTATCTTCCTGAAACAAAGGTACTAGAAAGTGTGAGTGATGGCCCCGTGTAGGCAACAGCTTGCTTTCTTCATGATCACTGATTTGTGTTGGTATTTTCCTCAGCAGTGGAGCCCCAGAGTCAGTTTGCAGAGAACAGCCCATTGTCTTTGACAGTGTCCTCAGTTGATTGGAGATTTGCATGATATCCCCATGGTTAACAACTCTATGGAATGGAACTTAGTACCTGTAGTGGTAGCATTGTTTGGAAACATGAGATGGCCAATTGGCAATCAGTCTTTCTCCTTAATAAGAGACTTAGGCTTTAGGCTCACCTTTACATATTTTAGAAAATGGTCACTGCTCTAGGTTTTCATATCATGCATGAAATGCCTCTCAGTTCCAACTATCTCTCCCTGTACTCTCTCCCTCAATGCAATCTCCTTACCCATGCCACTTGACCTTCTCATTCTTGTCCATCCCAGTCTACCAATACATTCTACTCTATTTCCCCATACCATGGACATCCATGTAACCACCCCAGTCCCTTATTCTATACCTAACTTCTGTGAATCTACAGACTGTAGACTACACATCACTTATATTGTATCAAATGTCTTAGTCTTCTCACAAAGACATCCAAATGTATTTCCATCTCCCACAAAGTTCCCTATGCAATCTGCTTTCAGTACAGTGAGCATGAGACCTGAGCTTGCTGACCAAGGTGATTTCAGACCTTGCCCATTAGATCTGGAAGAATATCAAAGTTCTTCACCATTAAAAAAATGGTCTTAGGTCATCTCTTACAGTCCAAAGAGGATTAAATGCAATTGCAGTTCCAGAAGGGAGCATCACAATGCTCACACCTCCCCAAGCAAGGGCAAAATTTTCTACAAGTACATCAGGAGCTCAAGGACGCTTTCCATTTCCAGATGAGGTTCTTGAGTGTTCCGCACTTACACAAGATGTGGGAGAAAACCCTGAATCTACCCAAATTGTTATTGTGCCTTCTGCACACACACAAACTAATCTAGTACATTTACCATTTTCAACAGGAGTTCTGGGCCATTCACAATCTGTCAGGGGGCACTAGGATTGTCACACTCTACAGAAGATGTTCAAAGACATGTTCTCAAATCTGCTCTCCCACAGAAAAAAAGAATAAATTATTCTCCTTCTATGAAAGGGACCCTGGAAATTCACTATCAAACCAACACTGAAACATCCTCCTTCTAAACAACCAGTCTTCAAAATATCCATATCTGACAGAGAATTATTCAAATGTCCCCTACCACTCAAAAGGGCCCTCCTGAATGTCATCAGGTCCAAAAGAGCCAAGGTTGTGCCAAAACAATGCCAGTGAGCCATGCAAGCTCCATACTTGTACAGTGTGCTCAGATGATACAACATTCCCTGCCTACCCAGGAGACTCTAAATCATTCAGCTTTGATAGAAGAGGCTCCTAAATTCTCTACAAATACATCAGAGTTGCTACGATTTCTCAAACCTGTACCAAGTTCTCCAAGTACTACCCTAACTCAGAAAGGGTCTGTTGGACAGAATACATATACAAAAAATGTTCTAGACACAATCCCATCTTTTGAAATGGCTCTTGGATGTGGAACATCTACAAAAGATGTTCTAAGACATATATCATCCAAAGAGAAGGGTATAAATTCATTCCCATGTGAACAAATGTCTATGGGACATGATATTCATACACAAGGGTCTGAAGCATCCTGTACATCTAAAGAAGGAGATACATTAAATTCTGCCTGTGCACAAGAATCCATGGGATCTCCCCAAACTTCGGAGAAGGTGCTAGGAAATTCCCTATTTCCTCAAGAGGATCAGCCATCTTCTCCATCTACACAAGATGGTATAGACACTTTCCAATCTGCACAGAGGACAGTTGCTTCTTCTTCATGCACACAAGTGTCTCCAGAACATATTCCTAAGACCACAATGGCTATGGATTTTCCCTTATCTTCTAAAGAATCCTTGGAATCTGTCTTGCTCATCAAGTTGGATATAAAACCTGTCATTCTACAAAAAATGAGTTAGTCCCTTCTCCAGCTAACAAAAGTTCCCTTCCAACTTCCACAATACACAAGAAGGAGGTCTAGAAACTTCCATGTCTGCCCATGAGGCTCTTAGATATCTCTCATGTGTCCATAATGCTCTAAGAGAGACCAAATCTACACAGGCAGCTCTAGTATTTTCCCCTCAGTCTGAAGTCACAGTCAAGATTGGCACAGGTACACAAGGCACATTAAGAATTTCTTCATCTCAGCAAAATGCCTTAGGATATAGATATAGGAACACAGTCCACTTCTACACAGTGCACTGAAGCAGACTCACCATCTACTCATGTGTGTCAGGGATATACTGACCCTCATAAAAAGATGGCGGGAACATTGAAATCTGATCAAGGATCTCTGACAATTTCTGCAACTGCACAAGGCTTTATACAGCCTTTGATATCTGCCAATGGGCGTCTATATTCACCATCTGCACTAGGTGTGCAAAAACTTCAACAGCTACCCCGGGACATGTGGTATCTGGTGGCTTACCTCTAGGACTTTCAATATCTGCCCAGCTTATTCCCTTACTTAAATCCCTAAGGCTTTCAGGTTCTTCCCTTTCTGTAGAAGGGACTTTAGTTCTCTCTAAATTGATAGAGAGTACTCTAAGACATTAAACTTCATGCTGGAGAACAAATGAGTCTTTGAATTTCACTCAGTGAGTCCAACAAATACATCAAAATGCTTCAGAATCTTTAAGATCTATGCATTCATCCAAATGTCCTATGATAATTTCTTTATCTGGACAAGGAACACTAGGATATGTATCATCTTCCCTAGAGCTTTTGACAATGTCTCTATGTGTTCAAGTGAATGCTGGACCTATGATATCTGTTGAAGAACCTGGAGGCCCTTGCCTGTTTTAACAGGAGAATCTGGAATGTTATAGCTGTACACATGGAAACCAGGAATAACCAATGCTTCACCAGGATATTAAAAATTATCACCAACTTCCATAGTGAGTCTAGCATCTTCTTCATCTGCCAAATTCGATTTGAGAGTGTCACAACCTGACTTATTTGCATTGATACCTTTTCTGTATTCCCATTGTGTTCTAGGGACATTGACATCTGACCAAGGGCCTCCAGAAACTTTCTTGTTAATCTCAAGAGCCCCCAGGGCCCTGAGTGGAAAAAGAGGCTTTAAGAAAGTCAACATCTGATCCAGAAGATATTAGGGTTTCTGAATCTGCTTGGGTACACTAGAAACATTGACATGTATGGAAAACACTGCAGAAATACTACTTATCATCTGAAAGATTATATAAAATTTGTCACTTGCACAAGATACCTTCAGATTTTCACCTTCTTCATCACTTAGTACAGAGTCAGAAGGACCTCTGCCATCTACCCAATCCACTTTTATGACTTCAGATTTTGTTATAGGTTCTATAGAATTTTTGCAATCTACTGAGCAGGGTCTCAGAAGTACCACATCTCCCAAGGCATTCACAGACAGTCCAAGTATACAAAAAGCACATCAAAAGAGTCCTTTTTGCCATAGAAACACTCAAGATTTCAATTCTGACCATAAGACCTGCAAACCATACTCTTTGTCACAAAAAGAGCTCAGACATTCTTCCTCTTCCAAAAAAGATAGAAAAGTGAAAAATACTCACCAAGAGGGCATAGCATCCTCCATCTCTAAAGAAGAGTGCACACAAACCACTCCATCTCATAAAGAGAGCCTCAGGCATTCCACCTCTCCTTGTGCGATTCCCAGACACACTACTTTTACCAGGAGAAGAAAGAGTTATGCCTCTGATATGCAGGGAGACCTGAAAAGTTCACTTGAAGACCAAAAAGTCACTGAGTCATCTCTAGACAGAGACAGTCCCCAAGGGGGTGCCAACCTTTCATCATCACCCCAAGAGGATATCAGTCACCTTGTTTGTACTAAGGAGAGCTCATAACATGTTCCTATTGTCCAAGAAGAAGGAAAACATTTCATTAGTTCTAGACAGGAGCCCACAGCTTTGGTTCATATCTTATGGTGATTCATCCCTGCATCAGTTCCAAAAGGGATTGCAACTATATTCCTGTTAGTCAAGGAAATTACCAACATGACATATGTCAACTAGAGAACCTGGTACCTTATCATAGTTAACAAGAGTGAGACCCAGCATTCCAATATGAACCTGGGTACACGTATTGGGAAACTCTTGCCCTAGGTGACCAATGATATACACATTTTGTTTGAAGCAATCTCAAAGGGATTCTTCTGCAAAGGGGGAGATGCAGTTCTATCCTCTCCCCTAAAAGAACTATCAGTCCTAATCAGTCTAACCAATGTCGATTCAGTCTTTCCAGTTCTCACCAAAGGGATATTGGATATGTTTACCCTCCCCATGTCAGGCAGCCTCAGAATGTTTCAGGGTGAAAGAGATGGACTCTCATAGGCCCCATCTAAGACATTGTGCCTCAGGGTTGCTTTTTATTACAAAAAAATCAGAAATGTGTCTTCTATATCAACAATGGATGAAACATTCTGGTTCTGCCTTATGAAACTTCCTACATACCTTTTCTTCCCAACAAGGCATCAGAGCATCCCAGCCTGCCAAATGGAAGCTTTAAGAAAGCCCATCTCAACAGGATTGCCTGGTCCCTACTTTTCTTTACCATGGCATATTCAATTCTTTTTTTTAAATTTAAAAGCCACCCTGATGTTTTTGCCCTCTGTGCCCCATAAAAACAATAGGAGTTTTAATTTTTTTCTTCTAGTCAACCATTTGTCAAACTTGCAACTACCACTCTTAGCTGCCTCACATACACAGTAAAGCATCAGGTTGGTTCCTATGAAAAAAGCATATTAAGATTTCCTTTTCGGATTAAGAATATCTCACAATTTGTAGTCAAAACAGCATGCTATACAATGTGCTCCTCATGGAGAATAACATGTGCTTCTTCTGACTAATGTGGATCTAAGCCTATTTGATCTGACCTAATTGGTGAAATATCAACTATCACTATCTTAGTTTAACTGAGTGCATCTTACTTTGATCCTCTGAACTCATGACCTCTATCCAAAGAGTAGGACTCTGGTGCCTGAAGATCTAATGTCTAAGAGTAGTTTACAATGTTATAAACCCAGGATATATATTTTAAAGGTGGTCAGCAAATATATGCAATATTCACAAGAAATATATGCCATATTGAAAAATAGGCAGCTGATTTATCAGGAGACCTAGCTGGGAACTGCCCCTTAGTGTGATGGAGATTGATTTCACTGCTGCCTGGCCTGCATGACATGGATGTTCTAGGTTCCCATGAAGATTTGATAAGAAAATGTTTCAGCCTTCTCTACTCTCCAAATTGATTCTTGATCTTCCCCTGATACAAGAGTCTTTGAAATTTTTGCTTTCCCTGATATTTGCCTCTAAAGATTGGTATTCTTAATAGTTTCGGGATATGTCAACATTCTCATTCTGTTCATTGGTAATTGAAATTGTGTTTCTGATACAGAACCAGAAAGACTCACACTTTCCCCAGTCACTGAAGTGAGACTCAAATCATTGTCAAGGGCTCACAGGGTCCTTGGGCACATTCTGTCTTTAAAAGATAGGCAAATGCACTCTAGTCTTCCTCATTGTAGACTTCAGACCTACAGCATAAGAACTACTATAAGATCATAAATTTGATCTTCCAAATTTCCGTATGAATAAAGAGAACTTCTGATCTATCCACTTTGAACCAGGGATCCTCAGATCTTTCCCTATAGCCTAAGTGTCGTTACTCTAAATTATCTAGAACCAGTGTGCTTCACAATTTTCACCAATAATACTAGGTGGTTCCAGATGTACATCCTCAACATCAAATTTGTCAGTGACTTTCCAATGTTCAGGGGAGCATTAACATACAATACATTTGAGACCCTGAAACATCAGACATTCATTAATTGCTCCAATTGATCTCAGAGTTACCACCTAAGAAATAAGTTGTCACATAGGTCTTCAATGACAAAAAATGTCCTGAGACCTATGACATAGTAAGCAGAGGATTTAAGTCCTTTAAAAATTCTTAAGAAGGCTACAGATATAACCCCCACTCTCAGCCTGCAATAGAATTGATGAAGTCACAATGGGGCCCAAGATGAACCCCTCTAGAAAGACATTTTATGCCTCCAGCTAATAACTTCATCAAGTCATGCAACCTCAGATGTAAACTAACCCATGACATTAAGGGGACTGATAACATTTTAAAATATCTTCTGAAGAGGACTTTAGTTTTACTATCTCTAATCACATCAGCACTTGACATTAAGGGTATGCCAAAGAGGTCAGCTGACCTGGAGAATAAAAAACATTTTATTCTTCCTATGTCTGCTCTGGAGAGGTCTGAGACATTCCACTCTGATGAAGAAAGCTATAGAACTTTCTTTCTGAATGAAGAGTGTGCCTCAAACATTTAGGCCTGCCTGTAATTTGCTTCAGACTGAATACTTTACACCAAGAATGCACAGAACCTTCTCTCTTTGTTCATGGCAGACTCAGGTCTACCATTCAACTAAGAGAAACCAGAGATTCTTTCGAAGACATAGTTGGTCAGGAAATACACCATTGACCACCCCAAAAAACATCAGAGAACTCTGGATTCAAGTCCAATGGCCACTGAATGACAAACTCAAACTAGATACAAGACCATCTATCTTTATTCTGATCACCAGAAGGGTAACAGTCCTCCACACCCACACCTGTGCAGCTTATTTTAAGTTTAAATGGGGAACAGATCCATGGACTTTGACCCAACAATTCAGAAGAAACCTCAGAGCACTGTCAAGTCTGCAGTGGAGTCCTCAAAGAAAAAACATTTCTAGATTTCTCTGAAGATGTGGAGCCTGGAGTGCCTGGACCAACATCCTCTACAGAAGGTAAACAGGGATACTTCCCTACTCTCCAACAGGATTGAGGGGCTTTCTTTTTTCCAATTTTTTTTATTTTTATCCTCTGATGATTGAGGCCTTAAAAGTTACCCCTTTGACTCAGTAAGCTCTCATAACAATTCTTATTTCCCAGTGGCCTGTGAGATATTTTACCTCTGACCTAGGAGCATTTTTGTTTTTAATCAAAGTTCACAGAAATCAAGGGGAGGAAGAAAATCATGGATCCTTATACCACTTCCTTGAGTAAAGTCACGTGACACATTGTGAAATCATCAGTTTATCATAGTTCTGGTTGGTTAAACTTAAGTGTCAGCAGGTAATCATGCTAAGGGCACATACCCATGAAGATCATAAATCATGGTAACTCTATTTGGTCTCCTGCTGCTTCAGCTAAAATATGAATACTGTAGACTGTGAAAAACAGTTAAAATTCAGGCAATGCTAAGATCTCATGAGCTAAGGTAAGCAAATTTATTTTTGCTTAAAATATTATGGGAACTTTAATTCTGTGATCATGTCTCTCATGTCAAAAAGATATCAGCATCTCCTTTCTTTCCTAGGGTACTCATTCCTTCTACCTTTGATTAAGGAGACCTCTTATTTTCTCACTGAAGCAAAGGAAGCCTCAGATCATTACAGTGTGTCCGAAGGCTTAAACATTTATTTAGTTTGAGGAATCATATACAATTTACATCCTGAACATCTCTGTGAGTTTTAATGTCAGTGACTTCTCTGTAGGCTCTATAATCAGAAGAAATTTTGTTAAGTCCCTTTCATATTTAAGGGTCTCTAGATTTCCCTTATTCAAAGGAGAAATAATGTATGTTTCTTACTTGAAAAGAGTGTGTATGTCAAAGATTCTTCATTGCACCATTATTGAACCTACAGTTGTCCTTGAACTGAAGGAGAAATCTGTGAAACAATAGGAAAAATATCTGAGGTTCAGTGTATAATATCAGAAATTTGTGGACTATAGTTTCTCAAATTTCTCCCTCAGCTCAAGGAAAACTGTAGGTTCAGTAATGATGATATAAAGAATCTTTGACATGCATACTCTGTCAATGAAGAAGCACATGTTGTAATGTCTTAGAATAAGGGAAATCTTGACACCCTTAAATTTGAAAGAAACATAATACCAATTATTCTGATTACATGGCTGACAAAGAAGCCACTGACATAAAAACTCACAGGGATGTTCATGAAAGTGTATGGAATTCCTCAACCTAAATGAATGTTTAAGCCTCATTTGGACATAATGGAATGATCTCAGCCTCCCTTTGCTTCAGTGAGAAAATAAAATATGATGTCTCCTTAATCAATGATAGAAGGAGTGAATACCCCAGACAAGAAGGGAGGTCCTCATTTCCTTGTGACAGGAGAGATGATCAGAGTATATAAATTTTCATAATGTTTTGAGCAAACATCTGCTGACAATGGTTTCTTTAGAGAATACATTTCCAATCATATAATCCTCACTTCTATTTCTCTAGCACGTCTTAATGTTTCCCTTCTGACGTTAGTGACAATTCACTTCCAAGTTACTGAAGGGATGGCATACCACTCTGAATGGATATCCTGGGACAAAAAAATGATGTTTTTAGACCTCACAGTAACAATCTGAGCCCTGATCTAACTTTTATCTTTCAGATTGACAATTGAAATGGAGCATGTCCATCTTTGTTGCCCATGCTTGTGCTGCTGATAAACAGCTTTTAGAGAACATAGAGCAAAAGATTACAAACTAATTTGTAAGAAAAAAATTTTCTGATTGCTGGGAAGCACATCGCTGAGTCTCAGAACACATGGGTATTCTGGACAGTGAGGACATTTGCACTTGATATAGTATTTTCTGTACATATTTTCAATTCTCAATGTAATCTTTTGCCTGAGCAATTATGTGACCTTTTTGCTCTTCCTTATCCTCCCAACATATTATCTCTCTCGAAAATGGGAACAATGACCTTCCCACATATAGTCAAAGTAGTTTCTCTACCTAAATGATCAGGCATAGATCCAAAAGTGACTCATTTTTTTTTAAACAAGTGACCCTAATCCACACTGGATTGAGGCCAATAGTCAAAGTTTAGAATAAAAGCATAGAACCTGTGCCATCTGATGCCAGGCAAGTTTATAGAAATGTAATATTGTCAACATTTCTGTCTCATTTTAGGTAGCTGAAAAACTAGAAATTTCCTAGCCAGCAACAGTCATCCAAAACATTGAAGAAGAGAAATAAGTTGATGCCTGCTTTCTCTCAGAATGAACACAAACTAAAAAGATACAAAACTCTGAATAAGAACTGGAAACTTAGGATAACTGCGGTAAAGTTTCTCCACTGTATAAAATACCTAGGGCCTTTACATTTGACAGAATTTTATATGGCACCTTCACACTGCCTGAAGGAGATTCTATCAATAGGTCATCAGAGTTTTCCTTTCTTACATGGGGTTCACTTTTCTGAGTGTTAACTTACTACTTCTCACTACATTGAACAGAATTGCAGGACTCTCCTAGGACTAGCATTTCCCTAGACCTCATTTGCCACGTGAGGCCTTGAGCACTTATTACACCTTACATGGTCTTTAGTGGTCTTTATATATTCCTAGTCCTTCCAAGTTGCTTTGAGTCTTTTTTCCTTAAAGGGCTGTCAGATCAAGGGAGCCTTATATCACTCATTCAACATAAAAGAGCATCTAATATTCCTTGTCTTCCCATTAGGATTGTGGCTCTATTGTCTACCTCCACTCTAACGCGCACCTCCGAGCCTAGCATCTGTGGGAGAGAAAGCACGAGACGCAGAGATCGGGTAGTTACTGCAAAATGAGGCCTTTTAATCTGTATCACACACGTGGAAAAATGCGGAAGGACGCAGAAGGGGCCTGGCTTAAGTACAGTCTAGAGTGACTTATTCACTTCTGATTGGCTGTTCACTCACCACCCAACATTCAGTGACTTTGGCACACCTTTCTGCCTAGCAGCTGCGCAGATAATTGTTTACATCTGGAGAAGACATGAGGCTAGTGCCAACTTGGCGTGGCAGATTATATTGCAGCTCCTTACACTCCACCAACAAAATGGATTTTAGAACTTCAATTTCTGCAAAAGGGGAACTTGGGAATCAAAGGTTATTGAAAAGGCTCTCAAAACTAGCACTGTGTCAAAGGGGTGTTTTAAACCTCCATCTTCTATACTAGAAGACTTCAGGTCAACTAGCAAGTGAAGATCCAAAAAACGATCTCTTCTGCCCATGTCTCACAAACAAGTCTATTAATAAATTTTTTTTAAATCCTTCACAATATTAGAATTGCCAGTGCCCTCTATACTTAAAGAAGGAAGGAAATGTCAGGGGCAGACCTGCATATTCACTGTAAACCTATAATCAATCATAGGACTAAAATCAGCAATAGGCTTGACATACATGGTCTTGGGTCTCTGTGGAAAAGCACAGAAACAGATGGTTATTAGCTATTGTAAACAAGCAACTTTGGTGGAAAGTTACCATAGACATGTTGTCGTAGAAAGTTGTCATAGACCTTGTAAATAGGTAGCCATTTTGGATAGTACCAACTTAGGTTAAAAAAGAACAGGAGTGATGGAATCAGAGAGCTCAAGAGACAAGGGAAGTTGAACAGAGGCCACAGGGGGACTTGGGGAACCAACGTTCTCCATTGGCATTAGTCTCAACACTGGCTTCCCATATAGCAGAAGGAGGCACAGCACTGGACACATGGCACTCTGTGAGCTGCTCTGTGCGTCCATGATGCCTTTAGTTTCCCTTGATTGAGCCCATAGTGTGGTGGGAGATGAAAAGAAGGGTCCCCACAAAAACCTTGGTCTACTTACCCAGTCACACAGGTTGGTATCTCAGGTATCTATCAATGAATTCTGGTAGATGCTGCCTCACAAAGTCATCCAATCATCTGTTGTGCACAAAGGCCCAGATAGTCTTGCTGCCCACTTCCAAAATCTCACCTGCATTCCAGCTAGCATGATGAGCTGAGAACAAGGACATATCTAAACAAGGAGGGAATATTTCATCTCGACATTCCCATTTGAAAACTCTGCTCTGGATTCGGGCCCCCAATTCTAAGCAACTACAAAGTAAGCATCTCCAGGCAACTGACCAGGATACCTGGCAACCATTATGAGCTAATTCAAGCTCCCTCAGAATCTCTCTCCTCTCTGAAAACCTCCACCCCACCTCCATCACACCCCAGCCATTCACCAACTGCCATGCAACACTCTGTGGACACTTTGATCATCTTCCTGCCTCTAAAGTTCCCAAGTCACTCTCACCATGGATCCTTCTTTCTATATCCTACCACACAACCACATACCTACCTGTGCAGGGACCAGGCACACATGCAACTCAGAGCTTTCTGAATAGATTCAAGTGGACTCAAGATGACAGGCAACTAGGGACAAAGCACAATGAGCATGTCTCACTTGTCTCACCAGGATCCCTGTAGCACAATTCCTCACCAACTCCTCCTAGACATATTCACACCAAGGTCTTCTGAGTGTGCACATTGGAAATACTCAAGGTGTCTTAAAACTTTCTCTCCAAGTGTTCAATACCACAGCGTTATAGCAACTGGCTAGCTATCCACCTATCTATCTATCTATCTATCTATCTATCTATCTATCTATCTATCTATATGGTAATCTATCTATCATTTATCTTTTTCTACCTACCAACCTATATACATATCTACCTACCTACCAACCTTCCAACTTTCTTACATACCTCCAATCTTTTTATCTATCTATCTATCTATCTATCTATCTATCTATCTATCTATCTATGTATCTTTTTCTATCTACCTAACTACCTACCTACCTCCTTCTATCTCTTTTTGCCTTGCCAATACATACACATCCAGGTACATTTTCTAGGGCAGAAGCATCTCTTTGTTTAACAGATAATGAATTCCATGGTCAATTCTGAAATGATTTTCACTATCCACCAGGAAGCCTTCCTTTCCTGAGCAGTGAGAGTCTCCAGAGGTCCTCTCCTGCACTCTTAAGAGCTTAAGTCACAGCTGGTGTAAGTAGACCCATCTAACAACCACCAGGAGAGAAGTCTGGCATTGATTTCCACTTCTGCCTCCCTACCAAGCTTTCTTGAGGCATCTGCTCTGACAGAATCAAGGCAGCTCTTTCTATCCAGGCAGTCCTGCTCTGAGTTCTCAGAGGTGCAAGGCCCACCACCCCAAACAAGGAAGAATCCTGTCACCCTCTATATTATTTATTGCTAAACAATTGTCTCATCCTTTTACCAAGACAGAGAGGTAGCATCAGGAAAAATTTCCCTGTTGTCCACAATAAGTATTTCTACACTTTGTGCCATCCTGTGCTATGGAGTGGTCACACATACCACCTTAAGGTTTTTTATTACATTGAACCTAACCTTCCCAGACCAAGCTGTGCTCAACACCATAAGAAATGATAAATTAATAAATGTATAAATGAATAAATCTTAATATTGATTCAGCCTTCGCCATCAATGTTCAATATCCGTGATCAATACTCTTTTATCTATAGGTTGAGGTTGACCTTTATCATTAATATTACTACTATTATTTATTTTTTTCTGTTTTTTGACTGGAATGATGATTTTTCTTGATCATGGTAATGTTTTGTGAGTCACAGAGGTATGACATCATGAGTATGACATCATCTGTGTGACATCATGGGCATGACATCATGGGTGTTACATTATGGGTATGATATCGTGTATATGACATCATGAGTGTCACAGTGTGACATCATGCATGTGTCATCAAGTGTGTTACATGAGTATGACCTCATGGGTATGAAATCATAGGTGTTATATCATGAGGGTGAAATCACAAGTGTGACATCACGAGTGTGAAATCACAAGTGTGACATTGCAAGTGTGACTTTAAGGGTATGACATCATGAGTTTTATATCATGACTGCTTTAAACATGGCAATAGTTAAAAGAAATTTCAAATTTTCATATTGAAATTAAATGTCTCAAGATGATTACTTGATTTATGATTGTCTAAGATTTCTGTGAATTATTTTACATACTTGTGAATGTTTCCTAAATCATATCATTATTAATAATAACATTATAAAGTTCTTCCAATAAAATCACATTTGCCCAGTAAATTTAAAAATGAAGATAACTGAATAGTATATTTTATAGCATTTGTAACTCAGTAATTAATATTCTTTTCTTAAACTTTTAAAAGTTATTCATTTTCTTTGTCAGAATACAAAGAAATGTTTCATTACAGCACTTTTGTGCATATGCTTTTATTCATATACATATTTATATACGTAAGCTTTTATTGATTTTATTGCACATGTGTAATGGAATTGTCCATTGTTGTCTAGATAATTACCAAGTTTATTCATTTCTATGAACAAGCAACTGGATGCATTGGAAAGACAGAAGACTAAGTCTTGTAGAAGTCCAAATTAGTAACTTTATATATTCAGAATGGGAGAAGCTTAAGACTGGAAGTCAGTTGAACAAATGATGGTTTGAATATTTAATAGGCCCCTGGTGTCCCTTCCTTTCCAGTATTTGACCTGTCTAAATAATCCCCAAGGTGTTTTCCTGCTATTTTTCTTGGCAGACTCTTCTGAGAACAAAAACACATCATATCAGTGAGCCTGCCTTAGTTTTTCCTTAATGCTTGTCATCTTGTAACTCCTCCTAATGTATGTTTCTCTCTCTCATTCTCTCTCTCTCTCTCTCTCTCTCTCTCTCTCTCTCTCTCTCTGGCTCTCTCTATGTTTGTGTGTAATGTGTTTTCATGTATGTAGGTGCACAGATGTATGGGTATATGTGCATATGTGTACATGTGCCTGTATAGATCACATGTTAATGTTAATGTTAATGTTGGGTGTCTTTGATGAGTCATCCACAAACCACTAGCCAGCTTGTCCCTGGGATTCCCAGTCTTCAACTGTCCAGATTATAGGTGAGCAGCCACACTCACTCACCACTGAGTACTGGAGATCTAAATTTTTGTCCTCACATTTGTGTGGCAAGTGCTTTATCCACTCAACTAACTAACCACCTCTATTATTTTTTGAAAAATATTATTAAAAATTGACATTTATGTCCTTTATTTACTTTCTGAAAAGTTTGTTGGTGGCATACATAAAAGCTGTTGAATTTTAAATGTTGATTTTGGATCATTCCACTTTGCTGAAAATGTACATATGTGAGTTTTCTGCTGAAGCATTGTAAGCACACGATCACATTTTCTGTGAATAGGGATCATTTGACTTCTTCCTCTCTTATTTGTATCCCTGGGGGTATGTAAACTAGTTTAGCACTGTGTAAATCACTACATAGGTTTTCAAACATAGACTTATTATATGGCCTAGCTGTCACACTCCTGGACAAATACTCAAAAGACCCTAAGACCTACTACTGACATACATGCAATGCATGTTTATTGCTTCAGTATTCACACTACCAAACAAATGGAACCATTTCTTTCCATTATGAGCTTATTAGAAAAAAATGTAATTCATATATATATATACATACATATATACATACACACACATAAACATACATATATACATATGTAATAGTATTTTAGTCAACTGAAAAGGTAGATGAAATCATGGCATTTGGAGACAATTGGATGGAAGGAGTGATTGTTATGTTAGGTGAAGTAACACAGATTTAGAAATAGGGAATTAACAGATTTACTCTCAAGTGGGTTTGAGGTTATTTTTATATGATTTTATGATGTGTTCCTCATTTTTCAAGGACTTTTACCATGAAGGGGTGTTGAATTATGTCAAATTCTTTCTCAACATGTACTGAAATGACCACGTGGTTCTTGTTTTTCCTGAGTTTGTTTATATAGTGGATTACATAGATGGCTTTCCAAATATTGAGCTACCCCTACATTCCTGGGATAAAGCCTACTTGATCCTGATGGATGATTGTTTTGATGTGCTCTCTTGGGTACGGACTGTGAGAATTTTATTGAGTATTTTTGCATCGATATTCTTAAGAAAGATTGGTCTGATGTTCTCTTCCTTTGTTGTGTCTTTGTGTGGTTTATGTATGAGTGTGATTGTGGCAACATAGATCTAATTGGATAATGTTCCTTTTGTTTCTATTTTGTGGAATACTTTGAAGAGAATTGGTATTAGGTCTTCCTTGAAGGTCTGATAGAATTTTAAACTAAAAGCATCTGATCCTGGGCATTTGGGGCAGGGAGAATTTTAATGACTGCTGCTATTTCTTTAGGGGTTATAAGACAGTTTACATGGCTTATCTGCTCTTGATTTAACTTTCTAACCAGCCTTCAACTCCCCTCTGAAGAGATGGTAGCCTCTCACTTATGCCACAGCCTGACCACTTTTCAGGAGCTCTGCTGTAACCAGGGACAAAGGAATCCTCCCCACCAAAGACAGATCTCTCCGCCTCATAAGAGGCCTGCTCCAACCCATGTCACAGAGCTCTACCTGGATACCAAGAGTGTCAGACTCCAGTCAGAGACACCCATGCACATTGACACCAGAGATAACCAGATGGTGAGAGGGAAGCACAAGAACACAAGCAACAGAAGCCAATGTAACTTGATATCATCAGAACCCAGATCTCCCAACACAGCAAGCCTTGGAGACACTAATACACTTGAAAACCAAGATTTTGATCTATCTACCATACCATTTCATGAAGATGTTAGAGGCCTTTAAGAAGGATGTAAACAACTCACTGAGAGATATACAGGAAAGGGTCTTTTATTTATTAAACAAAGCTCAAGTTCTTATATTCCTGGCAATGATGATGTTTCCTACTCTTTGTGATAAGAGAGAGCAAAGATGAATACTTTGTCTCACTTCATATGTGACAAAATATGGAAATTGATTTTCTCATCTGTTAACAATAATAACCTACATTGTCTGCTTAGAAATACAGCAAAATCACAGTGGGAAGAGAAAATCTTTGTTATCACAACTAATTGCAGTTTTTTTCTTTTTATTTATTTCTTTTTATGTTTTATTTATATTTCAGATGTCATCCCCTTTCTTATTTCCCTCCGTAGAAAACCCCTATCCTATGCCCCCTTTTCTTTTTGTTTTTATACACTTTTAAAATGTTAATCAGAGGCTTTAAAAGTTTGTTAATGCTCAATCAGAAGCATAACCCAATACCCAACCTGGATGTATCAACTCTCTAACTGGTGGAGACACGTGAACATCTGCCTCCATGTCCCCACTCTCTTTCTCTCTCTTTCTCTCTCTCATCACCTAGCTTCACACTTCCTGTTAGAATAAAACTTTTCTCTCAAATGCAATTTAGAGCATACTTATTCCTAACTGTACCAGTGAGGTAGAAGATAGTTCTAATTCCCAGTACATCATTTGGTTGACTAACCAGAACCTCTGTCATCTCTCCTAACTAAAGCACTTAGTTCTGAACCTGGCATCTTTTCTTGGCTTTAGAATGAATATCAGCTGAAAACCATCCACTCATACCTTTTCTCTCAAAGTAAATAGCCAGGATTGGCTATGAGACTATAGGACCACAACTCCATCAGAAATCCAGAATGACTGAGTTAACTGAAATTATGGGAAGCACAAAGCATAGCTTCTCAGACTTTGCCAATTTATAGATACCACTGAACAACTGGGTAGACCCTGTACTACAAAACACTGGAGCATCTGACCTTCAGCCTTCTGGCCCAGGATCATCTGACAGACCTTAGTGGTGCAGAATTATTAAGGGCTGATTACTCTGTCTGGGCAGATATAATCAGTTGACTATTCTGCATGTGTGTCCTTTTCTGGACAGTAATTTGTCTGTAGATGGAAAGAGGCAATTCTTGCCTAGTGGCTCACACTGCACAACTGGAGTAATTTCAAGGATGCTCAATTTTTTCTAAGAATCCACAACAGGAAGCTTTCAGGAGCAGATGGATCTTTATTCAAAATTAACCTAACTATAGAAATGTTTGTAACGTCAATTCTATGGACTTCTGATGTTTTGAAAACCAACTATAAACGTAAGGTAACCTGGACTGTCGACTGTTAACTCCTCTCAGCTTTTTCTAAGTAAAATATTGAAAACACTGTAACAATAAACTCAAAGCCATGAATTTGCTATAGTCCCTTAACTCATAGGCTAACCATACAAAATCATTTATAAAAGTTAAAGAAGAACTGGGTCTAAGCCTTGTATTCCTCAGTGTGTTATACAGACACAATGCCCATGAGAGTATCAATATTCATCTCACATTTGTATCAATAAGAAGCTCATACCAATAAAAACCTTAAATTTGAAATCAAAGTAAATTTTGTACCATTTAAGAAATTATAACTTCATATTGATATTAATTATACAGATTTCTACCAATAGGTTATGGCCATGCAATAAGTTCTAGCTAATCCTCCCTGTTCCAACAAAATTACTACTTGTCCCTAGAAAGACATACCAATATTAACCACCTTAGTCCACATGCCCAGGGAATAGGGGCACTGACTCTTCTTTAACTTCTTCCAGCTGATTATGAGCATTGATATATTAGAAGAGGGGTGGTGGGAAGAGTAAATTGAGAAGCCTCTGATGCTGTGTCTTCAATGCATCCAGATGGAATTCCAGGACATCAGAGGTTTGGGCAGGACTACTAAGCATGCTTGATGAGTAGATACACCAATGTTGTGAATTCTGCAGTATACAATTCTCAGAAAAAGTTTTAGTATCAAGAAAAAATTTTTTCCTAGAGGTTTGAAATTTTTAAAGATGTTGGTTTTAGCAACTTTTCTTTATTTTTCCCTTGTTAAAAATAGTTGTAATATTTTTAGTTCAAATTTTATCCCCTTATCCCATTTCCATCACCACCCAGGAACCCTTTATCCCATCCTCCCTCCCCCCTTGTGCTTCTATGAGGGTATGATTTTCCAGTTTCTATGATGCTGTTTCCAGTAACATAAATTGCCTCCTAAATTTCTAAGTCCTTCCCTTTATGTTATTAAATCTCCTATTCTTTCTTTCCTTTTTTTCTCATTTTTCCCTTTTTAGTCTCTTTTTTTTAAATTGGGTATTATATTTACATTTCAGATTTTATGCCCTTACCCCACTTCCTCCCACCACCCAGAAACCTCCTTTTCTATCCCCATTCCTCATGCTTCTATGAGGCAGTGCCCACACTTATCCCCCCACTACTGCCCCTCCACCCTCAGGTCCACCCCAGTCTGTGTTTGTTTTTTATGGTACAAATAATCTCCTCTCCCACTTATGCCTGACAATTACATCCTCCCCTACATATACTGCTGGAGCCATGGGTCATTCCCTATGTTCTCCCAGGCTGGTGGTTTAGACCCTGGGGGGCTGTGGTTGTTTGCTATTGTTGCTTTCCTCCTGCTCCTGGGGTCACAAACCCTTTCTGCTCTTTCAGTCTTCTCTCTAAGTTCTCCATTGGGAAACCCTTGATCATATCAGTGGTTAGCTGTGAGCATCGTCCTCTGAATGTGTTAGTCTTTGGCAGACCTTTAACTACACA
Organism: Arvicanthis niloticus; assembly: GCF_011762505.2. Classification (NCBI taxonomy): domain Eukaryota; kingdom Metazoa; phylum Chordata; class Mammalia; order Rodentia; family Muridae; genus Arvicanthis; species Arvicanthis niloticus. The sequence continues at coordinate 483,869 of NW_023045001.1, read as the reverse complement.
GCTATATCATATTCTTGATAGCATGCACCTCCAGTCATCCACATAAGTGTCTAGCTAAGGTGACAGTACATAGGATGAATACCCAGGTGGAATGGACTCCTGATAGCCCCTCCTCCAGTTTCTGTCCTGTGTTTTGTTTCTATATTTGCTCCCTTGATTTTTATATTTTTTTACTTTTTCTAGGTAGAACTGAGGCATCCCCTCTTGGTCTTACTTCTTCATGTGGTCTGTGGGTTGAATCTTTGCTATTCCAAGCTTTTGGGTGAACATCCACTTAACAGTGAGTAAATACTATGTGTGTTCTTTTGTGATTGGGGTAACTCGCTCAGGATGATAATTTCTAGATACATCCATTTACCTAAAAATTTCTCTAATTCATTATTTTTAATAGCTGAGTATTACTCCATTGTGTTGATGTACAGCATTTTTTGGATCCATTCCTCTGTTAAGGAACATTTTGGTTATTTCCAGCTTCTGGCTATTATAAATATGGCTGCTATGAACCTAGTGGAGCATATGTCCTTATTATATGTTGGAGCATATTCTGGGTATATGCCCTGGAGTGGTATAACTGGATCCTCAGGTCCAGTTTTCTGAAGAATTACCAAACTTATTTCCATAGTGTTTGGGCCAGCTTGCAATCCCACCTACAATGGAGGAGTGTTCTTCTTTCTCTGCATCCTTGCCATCATCTATGTGAGTTTTTGATCTTTGCCATTCTGACTGGTGTGAGGTGGTATCTCAGGGTTGTTTTGATTTTCATTTCACAGATGACTAAGGATGTTGATCATTTTCTAAGGTGCTTCTCAGCCATTCGAGTTTCCTCTGTTGAGAATTCTTTGTTTAGCTCTGTATCCCATTTTTCAATAGGGTTTTATGGTTGTCTGGAGTCCAATTTCTTGAGTTCTTTGTATATCTTGAATATTATCTCTCTATCAAATGTAGTATTGGTTAAGATCTTTTCCCAATCTGTTGGTTGCCATTCCTTCCTATTGACAATATCCTTTGCCTTACAAGAAGCTATGCAATTTTATGAGGCCCAATTTACCAATTCTAGATCCTGGAGCATAAGCCATTGGTGTTCTGTTCAGGAACTTTTCCCCTGTGCTTAGGTATTTGAGGGTCTTTCCTACCTTCTCTTATATTACTTTCAGTGTGTCTGCTTTTAAGTGAAGACCATTTATCCACTTAGATTTGAGCTTCCTACAAATTCAAAGGAAATATGAATGAATTGACTTGGATCCTTCTACATGTTGACCTCCACTTGAACCAGCACCATTTGCTGAAGATGCTGTCCTTTTTCCACTGGATGATTTTAGCTCCTTTGTCAAAGATCAAGTGACCATAGGTATATGGACTCATTTCTGGATCTTCAATTCTATTCCATTGATCTTCTTGACTGTCTCTGTACCAATACCATTCAGATTTTATTACTATTGCCCTGTAGAATACTTTGAGGTCAGTGTTGGTGATTCCTCCAAAAGTTCTTTTGTTGTTGAGAATAGTTCTCACTATCCTGGGTTTTTTGTTGTTCCAAATAAATTTGTGAATTGCTTTTTCTACCTCTATGATGAACTGATTTGAAATTTTGATGGGGATTGCATTGCATCTATAGATGGTTTCTGGCAAGATGGCCATTTTTACTAAATTAATCCTGCCAATCCAGGAGTATGGGAGATCTTTCCATCTTCTGAGATCTTCTTGTATTTCTTTTTTCAGAGACTTGAAGTTCTTGTCATACAGATCTTTCACTTGCTTGGTTATATTCACTCCAAGATATTTTATATCATTTGTAACTATTGTAAAGGATGTCATTTCCCTAATTTAATTATCAGCCTGTTTACATTTTGAGTACAGGAAGGCTACTGATATATTTGAGTTGATTTTATATCCAGCCACTGTGCTGAAATTGTTTATCAGGTTTAGGAGTTCTCTGGTGGAAGTTTTAGGGTCACTTTATACTACCATATCTTCTGCAAATAGTGAAAATTTACTATTTGTCAAAATGTCTTCCTTTCCTATTTGTATCCCTTTGACTTCCTTTTGTTGTCTACTCACTCTAGCTATAAATTCCTGTACTACATTGAACATGTAGGGTGAGAGTGAGCAGCCTTGTCTAGTCCCTGATCTTAGTGGGATTGCTTCAAGTTTCTCTCCATTTAGTTTGATGTTGGCTGCTGGCTTGCTGTGTATTGCTTTTACAATATTTACATATGGACCTTGAATTTCTAATCTTTCCAAGACTTTTAACATGAAGAGTTGTTCAATTTTGTCAAATGCTTTCTCAGCATCTAGTGAGATGATCATGTGTTTTTTTTCATTGAGATTATTTATGTAGTGGATTACATTGACGGATTTCTGAATATTGAACCATTCCTGCATTCCTGGGATAAAGCCTACTTGATCATGATGGATGATTGCTTTGATGTGTTGTTGGATTCAGTTTGTGAGAATTTTATTCAGTGTTTTTGCATCAATATTCTTAAGAGAGATTGGAGTATAGTTCTCTTTCTTTGCTGAGTCTTTGTGAGGCTTAGGTAAGAACATAACTGTAGCTTCACAGAATGAATTTGGTATTGTTCCTTCTATTTCTAGTCTGTGGAATAGTTTGAAGAGAATTGGTATTAGGTCTTCCTGGAAGGTCTGATAGAATTCTGTGCTAAAACCACCTGGCCCCTGACTTTTTTTTTTTCTGGGAAGATATTAAATGACTTCTTCTATTTCTTTAGATTTTATGTGACTGATTAGATGGCTTATCTGCTCCTCATTTAACATTGATACCTGGTATCTATCTAGAAAATTGTCCATTTAATCCAGATTTTCCAATTTTGTTGAGTATAGTAGGATTTTTGTAGTAGGATCTGATGATTTTTCTTTTAATTTCCTCTGTTTCTGTTGATATGTCTCCCTTTTCAGTTCAGATTTTATTAATTTGAGTACTGCCTTTGTGCCCTTTTGTTAGTCTGGGTAAGGGTATGTCTATCTTGTTGATTTTCTTAAAGAACCATCTCCTGGTTTTGTTGATATTTTGTATAGTTCTTTATGTTTCAACTTGGTTGATTTCAGCCCTGAGTTTGATTATTTCCTGCCATCTACTCCCCTTGGGTATATTACCGTCTTTTTGTTCTAATGCTTTCAGGTGTGCTGTCAAGTTATTAAATGTATGCTCTTTCCATTTTCTTTTTGTGGGCACTTAGAGCTATGGTTTTTCTATTAGTACTGCTTTATGGAGTCCCACAACTTTTCATATGATGCGTATTCATTTTCAATTAAATCTAAAAAGTCTTTAATTTCTTTATTTCTTCCTTTACCAAGTTATCACTGAAAAGAGCATTGTTCGGTTTCTAAGTGTATGTGGGCTTTCCATTATTTTTGTCCATGTCAAAGACGAGTTTTAGTCCATGGTGGTCTGATAGGGTACAATGGATTATTTCAATCTTTTTGTATCTGTTGAGGCCTATTTTGTGACCAATTACATGGTCTATTTTGGAAAAGGTACTATAAGGTGTGGAGAAAAGGGTATAATCTTTTGTTTTAGGATGAAATGTTCTGTAGCTGTAAATTAAGTCCAATTGGTTCATAACTTCTGTTAGTTTCATTGTGTCCTACTTTAGTTTTTGTTGCAAAGATCTGTCCATAGCTGAGAGTAGAGTGTTGAAATCTCCCATTATTATTGTGTGAGGTGCAATGCATGCTTTAACGTTTAGTAAAGTTTCTTTTATGTATATGGGTGCCCTTCTATTTGGAGCAAAGGTGTTCCAAATAACAAGTTCCTTTTGGTACCTTTTTCCTTTGATGAATATAAAGTGTCCCTCTTTATCTTTTTTGATTACTTTTGGTTAAGAAACAATTTTATTTGATATTAGAATTGCTACTCCAGTTTGTTTCTTGGGGCCATTTGTTTGGAAGATTGTTTTCCAACTTTTATTCTGAGATAGTGTCTGTCTTTTATACAAAGGTGCATTTTCTGTATGCAGCAAAATGTTGGGTCCTGATTATGTATCCAGTCTGATAGTCTATTTCTTTTTATTGGAGAATTGAGTCCATTCATATTAAGAAAAAAATGAATGTTTTGTTATTTTTGTTATTGGCAGTATATAGCTACCTTCTTTTAGAGTTCTTGGAAAATTAATTTCTTGCTTATTCTACATTGTAGTTTCCCTCCTTGTGTTGGAGTTTTCCACCAATTATCCTTTGAAGTGCTGGAGTTGTGGTGAGATATTGTGTAAATTTGGATTTGTCATGGAATATTTAGGTTTCTCCATCAATATCGATTGAGAGTTTTGCTGGGTCTAGTAGTCTGGGCTGGCATTTGTGTTCTCTTAGGGCCTGTATGATATCAGTCCAGGATCTTCTGTCTTTTATAGTCTCTGGCGAGATTTCTGTTAAAGTTCTTATAGGTCTTCCTTTATATGTTACTTTGCCTTTTTTCCCTTACTGCTTTTAGTATCTTCTCTTTGTTTTGTATATTTGATGTTTTGATTATTATGTGATGGGAGGTGTTTCTTTTTTTTGTCTAGTCTATTTGGGGTTCTGTAGGCTTCTTGTATATTTCAGGACATCTCTTTCTTTAGGTTAGGGAAGTTTTCCTCTATAATTTTGTTGATGATATTTACTGAACCTTTAAGTTGGGAGACTTCACCTTCATCTATACCTATTATCCTTAGGTTTGGTCTTCACATTGTGTCCTGGATTTGCTGGATGTTTTGTGTTAGGAGCTTTTTACATTTCACACTTACTTAGACCCTTGTTTCTATGTTTTCCATGGTATCTTCTGCACATGAAATTCTCTCTTCTATCTCTTGTATTCTGTTGGTAATGATAGCATCTATGACTCCTAATCTTTTTCCTAGGTTTTCTATCTCCAGGGTCTTCTCCCTTTGAGATCTGTTTATTGTTTCTATTTCCATTTTTAGGTCCTGGAAAGTTTTGTGTAATTCCTTAATTTGTTTGGTTGTGTTTTCTCAAATTTCTTTAAGAGCTTCTACCTGTTTACCTGCGTTCTCAAATTCTTTGAGAGTGTTGTTTATATCCCTTTTAAAGTCCTCTATCATCATCATGAGAAGTGATATTTAATTCTGAGTCCTGCTTTTCTGGTATGACGTGGTGTTCAGGACTTGCTAGGGTGGGGGAACTGGGTTCTGGTGATGCCAAGTCACTTTGGTTTTTGTTGTTTACATTCCTGCGCTTGCCTTTCCCCATTTGGATAGCTGTAGTGCTACTCGCACACACTTGTTCTGACTGGAGTCTGCCTTTCCATTTATCTTGGTTGTGTCAGAATCCCTTTGGGTCCGGATGGCTCTGTGATCATGAGCTCCAGCTGCTCTGGGTACAGTGGCTCCTCTAGGATAGTTCAGGATATGGTGTCTCCAGGGAAGTAGACCTGCTAGGTATTTGCTGCTCTGAATGTGATTGCTCCTATAGGATACTTCAGAATATGGTTTTCCCTGCTCTGCAGCACTGTGGGCCATGTCCTCTGTATAATGCCTGTAGCTCTGTGGTTTTTGGCATCTCTTGGGTACCTCTGCATCTCTGCGGTCTGTGACCTATAACCTCCCTAGGGTGCCTCTAGACTCAGTTTCCAGAGGGGAGCAGATGTTCTGGAAGACTGTATCCAGGCCAGGGGCGGAAAGTGAGTGTCTCTCTGCAGGGGCAGGGTCTGGATGCCAGGTGTGCTCTTGGGTCTCCCTACTGCCAGTTGTGCTTCTAAGGCCTAGGGCAGTGTGTGGGTTCTCCTATCTGCTGCTCTGCTGTCCATGAGCTCCCTAGGGTGCCTCCAGACCCAGTTTCTACAGGGGAGGAGATCGGCTGGGAGACAGCTCTAGCCACCAGTATCTGGGCCAGGGGCAGAAACTAATTGCAGGTTTTGTTCATCCAATTAATTCTGCTTTGTAACTCTCTTTACCAGCAATATATTGACTATTAGGATTTAAATTTCTTACACTAGCTTCTTGCTCCTGTTTGCTGTTCAGCTGTAATTATCTGCCATTATTTTATTTATACAAACAACTGGCTCAGAATTTTCCTCTGGGTTAATGGAACATATAGTGCTACCTTTCCCCCAACACAAAACATTTTTGTATCAAATTAAATGCTGATGCCTTGCATGATTGCTTTCTAAAGAGAATAGAGCTTAGTGTGTTGGGGCCTGCCAGGAATTATTGCAGTCTGTAATCTTTGCACTAAGGTGGCTAAAGGAAGGTCACAATAGTACAGGGCTAGCCAAGTCTAGATAGGGAAACATTGACCTTATGTTTTTCAAGCCAGAAGTGGTGGCATATATCTCTGACTACACTACTTGGGCACATTTCTGACAGTTCAAGGCCAGCATGGTCTATAAACTGTTTCAAAATACATAATCTATACAGATAGATAGATAGATAGATAGATAGATAGATAGATAGATAGATTCAACAGAATGTTATAAATTGACAAGGGGGCATGCTAAAAGCAAATATCTGTGTGTCTTCTGGTTGTAATTTTATAGAAAAGAAACAATATTTTAAATCTATAACATAATAATACTCTGGAACAGCCACTGGGGATGGAAGTCCTGGCTGTAAAGCTCACATATCATGCATTGTCTTATTAAAAACCCAGAGATCTTGTAAGAGTCTCCTTTGCCTGACAATGTCTTAATGACAAACGCAAGAGTATTTCATGGACTCTTAAATCCTTCAATATATCCTAATTGCAGCTGTTGTTCTACTAGTCGTTCTATAGCCTGTACTTCTTCCTGAGTTAGAAGCCACTGATTCTCACAAACAGGCTTATCATTGATCCATAAAATTTTATCTGCATATAATTCTTCAGCAGCCCCTATAAAAATGCTGATCATTCTAATTTTCATCTGTGATTAATTTTACTTTCATTTCCCCTAAGAGATCTCTTTCCTATTGGGAGAATGGCAAAGAGGAAATAATGTAGGGTTGAAAAGTACCCACTGTGCCTTCACATTTCCATGTCAGGACTTTTGAACTTTGAACTAGGTTGGAAGCTAGCCCCAGTCTCACCAGAGTAGAGGTGGTATGAAGTGTTGGTCATGTCCCAGGCCAGTCCTTTCCTGCCATGCAAGACTTATCTGCTCCTGTGTCCAATATTCCTTGGATACTTTTTTCTTCTACTTGTATAATATTTAAGGGTCTTTGTCTAGTAATTTCCAGAGTCCAAGCAACCACTACTGTGGAGTCAAAACCTTTATTCTCTCTAATGTGTTTTTGGATTGGATTCAGAAGTTCTATATAAGGGAATAGTATTATCTGAGCTACCAATTGGTTCTTATGTAGTTGTATTGTTTCTTTTCATGGCCTAATCATAAATTTTACCTCTTCTTGGAAGTCTAAACCATTTATTCCAGTAAGTGCTTCAAAATTGTTCTTGTAATTTGAACTTTTACCTAATACAAGACCAAAGGTGCCCACTGATAGTGGTCCTTCAAATCCTGTGTGTACTACTTGTACTCCCTCATAAAGAGAGAGTATATGATGTTTGCCTACCCCAAGATCTAATCTTTCACTTCCTGGTATTGCTCTGGGTGAGATTGTGATATTAAACTCAGGAGTCAGAGGATTCAGTTTACTTTTGCCTTCCTCTGTCTCTGTTTTTTGCCTTTTTAGGGGCTGATGACATGCCCATCACCATTATTTTCATCTCATCATTCAGAGTAGTTTCATTATTATTCCACTAATGCTTTCCCTTTCTACACTGAGGACATAACCCCTGATGTTGGTTTTTATTTGTTATTCTGGAAGACAGGGTTTCTCTGTATAGCCCTGGCTGTCCTGGAACTCACTCTGTAGACCAGGCTGGTCTCAAACTAAACTGCCTCCCAAGTGCTGGAATTAAAGGCATGTGCCAGCACTTCATGGCTGTTTTTCTTATTTTTATTCTTTGATGTCTGCTCTTCTTTTTTACAGTCACAGCTCACGTGTCCTTGTTGTTTATAAGAAAAGCACAAAGTCTTTTGGTTTCTTCTTCATTTAAGTTCTAAACATAGGCTTGAAAATGTTGCCCTTGATTTGCTGTGGCATAGTCCATATTGTGGACCACTGCTGGTGAGGCATTTATACATGCATTAATGTAATCTTGTACAGTCCCTGTTTTTCTGATTGGTCTAACTAGTTCATGGCAGAGAGTATTGACATTTTCCTACGCAGTTTGTTTTAATAATGTTTCAGAGCCCTTAGAGGGAGGAAGCATACTGTCTAATGTTTCTTCCAATCTAGCAATAAAGTTCTTATGTGACTCATCTTGTTTTTGTTTGATTCCTGCTAATAGAGTTGTCTTTCCATCAACACGAGGGGACCTTCTCCCAGCAGCTAGGAAACTTCTTCTAGTACTTCCCATTTTAAACCAACTTGTTCTCTACCCAAGAGCATTGAAATCATAGGTTATCTGCCTTCTTCTTGAAGGCTAAATTCTGAGCCACTTTCTTTGGTCTATCCTCATATTCAGTCCTCCACACTATAAACTGTCCAGGGCCAAAAGTGGACTTTGCAGTCTGATGCAAAACATCAGAGGAGTTGGCCCATGCTTTGCAACACTTGCACAATCTATAGTGTATGGAGCACTTGGCCCCATGTTCTTGACACAACACTGTAGTTCTTTAAGAGATTTAAAGGAAGAGGTTCCCAATAGGGTGTATCCCCTTCAAAAATAGTTACTGGGAAGCAAAAGTCCAAGTCTCCTTTTGGCCTAGCTTCTTTTATGGCCCTTTTTCTAATTTTCTAAAGACAGGCTTTCTTCCTCTGGGAACCATGGGCTGACACTCAGTACAAAATTATAAAATGCTACCAAACTCTTCTTTGAGGGTTTAGTACTTCTACTTTCTAGCATATGATTTAATACTGATAAGAACAAGCCTCTGTTCTTGGACTGTGACTGCCCCATGATGTTTACTTTCCCATTGTCTTAACTCAACATTTCTCTATCGAGAAGACTTCAGGACTCTTGAAGAAGTCTTATCCATACTTGAAAAGGTGTCTTTTAGAAAAGGAGAGAGAATGCTTACCTGCTTTGAGCTCCACATTTGGGAGCCTCATAATAATCATATTTTCAGAACTACAATGCTTGTAGAAGTATCTTGAATATTTTGGATAACATAAGCTTTCTGTAAGTCATTGATTATTTTAATCTGTCATTACATAATATGATGGCATTACAAGTAAGTCTTCCAAACACAAAGCTTCTTCTATGTCATGGCAGTGTATAGTTAGAATCAGTGAATAAACAAGAAAAGAGTTCCAGAATATTTGCAGATATAATGAGAAAATAAAGAGATATCATCATGAATGCTGATTGCAATTTTACTTTTCAGTCAAAACTGGTTTTTATCTGGGTCTATTTCTCAGGTGTTCATAGTATTAAAATGTTATGTTCATATCAAATTCAGAAAGGGAAAAGTTCACCATAAAACATGGTCTTAGCTTTCAGTGGATAACTTTACTGGTAGGATCAATTCTGCCGAAACCAGCATGTACTCCCTCATTTGATGCCTGCATGTTAGGTCCTATGTCATGGATTCAGAGATCTACTGGTATGTGTTATTTCTCCTTCTGAAACTGGAGATTGCAAATAAAATCGGCATGAAATGCTTTAAAAGTAATTGCACCCTGTTTTGTGCCTTGTAAGGACTTTACCATCTGGGAGGTTTTGTAAAATTAATTGTTAGCTGCTGCCATTTTCTGGCACTCTCTGCCTTCTTAATAGCATTGAAATTGTTCTCTTCCAGTCCAGTCCTAAGAAAGGGCCTTTGTGATTTGCTAATACTAGAACCTAAATGATACAATGTCAATAGATTTAGCATTGATTGCGAAAATACAGGAAGGTAGCCAAGTAGAAGTTATGAAAGAAAGATGGTATAGTGATACACAATTTCTCTCCCTCCTTGCCTTTCTTTTTTTATGACTTGATTACTCTGTGTAAAACCTGGCCAGCTGGGGTCTCTCTCTCTCTCTCTCTCTCTCTCTCTCTCTCTCTCTCTCTCTCTCTCTCTCTCTTTTTCTCTCTCTCTCCCTCTCTTAAAATCTCAACCTTTCTATACACCAGGCTAGCCTTAAACACAGGGATCCAGCTGCCTCTGCTTCCAGAATTTTGGGATTAAGTCTGTGTATTATTGGCTGGCAAGATGATACACATTCTACTCACTAAATATGTGAAGGATAAATATCCTCAGAAGTTCCAAAGTTTTAAAAATATTTGAAAGCCATTGGTTCAAGTTAGACTGTAGGGTTTAAACTGATTCTTCTTCTTTTACTTAGGTTCAGCTTAGTGTCTCTGAAACATGGGGTTTTAGGCAGTATAAGTAGGACTTAAATGTCTTGGAGAGGGCCTTGGCTTGATTACATAGCTTAATACTTCTTGGTTTCCAGTGTTCACCTACCTTCACTACCTTAAGAGAAGCAGAGCAAAGAATTTCTCCTAATATACATGCTAGTCTAATGCCTTCTGCTGACTAGTACCTTCAGCTGTGTCCTGATTGTTCTAGCTACTTTGTGCCACTGCTGTTATCTTGACATTACTGAACTGGACTGCTGTTTTAGCCATGAAGAGTTTCATAGTGAATCCAGCTCCTGCTGCCAACCTGTGAATAAAGCTGCTCATTAATGACAAAGTCAGATGGGAATTGCTCCAAAGAACTGTTTTGAGCCAGGTCTACTTCCTCCATATCCTTTCTTTTCCAATACATCTGGTGAATGGTGGCCTAGAAGGCAAGTTATGAAAAGTTATGAAAAGTGGGCTTTGAAAAATTAAAGTTACACACTGTCTAATGGGAATACTATTGTATTGAAAGATTAAGACTATCACGGCAATACTCTAGAAACTAGTAACATTTTTATCACAGGGAACACAAAATTTAATTCCTTCAGGCATCAGAATTTTAAAAACATCAAGAGAAAAACAAGGACATTCACACAAGCAACACTATAGCATGATGTTCAGAGTAAACAAAAACAATCACCTTTGGGGCATCACTAGAGGACATCTGTCAAGGTGCTATAAAACAGTTTGAAGCATTCTTCTCATCCACATATAAAAAAAACATGCTGCACAAGTTTACTGATGTCATGTGACACAGCCTTAGATGATATTTGAGCTGAAGTTTCTGATGAAAACATGGTTTCTAAGCCCTGTACTAGTGATCCTTACATGCCCTGATTTCCCCAGGGCTATCATCTCTATAACAAAAAGGCAGAAGGACTTTTTTGAGTCTTTTGGGGGAGGCATTTACACTTATGGCTTCTTCTTAAGTGTCATAAACTATTCCACAAGATTCATGGCTAATTTCACAGTGCTTCTTCACTGTAAGCATTTAGCTTAGTTCCTGTAACATGTGTGACAGACATGTGATTTTCAATGAAGATATAACTAATTTGGGTGCCAGAATTATAGTCAACAGTTTAGTGAATTATAGATTTTTGAGTCTAGACTTGTTAACACCTTATTGCAAACTATCTTTTTAAAGTAGCTGATACTTCTTATCCCAAATAAGAACACCCCAAGAAGCTGTACACATAGGTAACCATGAAAGAGTACTGGCTGCTCTTCCTGATAAATTATCATCAATTCACTGGACCCAAACAGTGGTTTACAGCTCTTTGTGGCTCAGTAGAACAGGAACTGACACCTTCTAATGATGAGTGCACATGAGCGGAGCAAATGACATTAACCAGGTAAGTGATAGCAAGGAACTTAAAAAACAACACATACAGGTCAAAGACAGGAATATATCTGTGATTTAAATGACAAATGAATCTACAGAATTAAATCTAAAGGCCCAGAACAGGCTTCCCACCTATCAGCAGAAGGTACTGCAATAAACCCAGGGCAATGTGTGGGCTGCTCTGTTTGGCCCTGAGTCCTTCAGTTTCCCTGGCCCAAAGTGAGGTCGGAGATGAAAATGAAGCCCTTGATACCTCCCTAAGAAACCTTAGTCAATGCATCTGGGCACGATGGTTGGTATCTCAGGTACCCAACAATCTGTGTTCTGCTAGATGCTGCTCTACAAAGTCATCTATTCGTCTGTCCACCTAGAGACCCAGAGGAGCTGGCCATCTATTTTCACAATCTCGCCTGCAGGACACTTAGTACCCTGAGCTGAGGACAAGGAAATATAAAAAGAAGGAATGAATACGCAATCCCAACCTGGCCCCTTGACAAACAGGCCCTGGCCTCAGGCCCTTGATTTTAAACTTCTACTAAGAAAGAATCTCCACGCTACCAAGAAACCAGGCAACCATTATGAGCTGATTAGAAAAGCCAAACTCTATTTCAGTAAACAAAGTGTAGATTCATCAAAGACACATAACATTAATATGTAGAAACTTCAGGCACACGCACACACATGCAGATACAGCCATACATATGTGCAACTACCTACATGAAATCACCTTACACATACATGGCATTAACATAAACCTCCAGTCACACACACATACACACACAATCATAAATTAAGAAATATATATATATATATATATATATATATATATATATATATACACACACATATATATGTATATATATACACACATATGTATACATGTATATATACACATATATAATTCTTAATATATATATAATATATATATATATATATATATATATATATATATATATATATACACACACACACACACACACACACACACACACACACACACACATATATACATATATTTCAACTCCCCCTGTGGTCTCTGTTCAACTTCGCCTGTCTCCTGAGCTCTCTGACTTCATGACAGAGGTGACTTACCAGATGAGGATCATTCTACGAGGGCCTTCTTGGCTTTGTGCCTTGACCTGGGAAGTGAGAGAGTGTGGCCAGAAACCATAGAGTCTGCGTCCACAAGAAGAGAACTGGCTGTCATCTTTAGGAGATACTCATGTGGATGGTATCAGGCAGGAAGATGTCTTCTATGATTCCGAGCAGATACCTGAAGGAAGCTTAATAGGAATGTAGAAGCAAAAATCCATGTCAGGCTTCTCTCCTGGTGGTTGTTAGTGGGGTCTTTTTCTACAAGCTATCACTTAATCTCTCGACAGAAAAGAAGGAGAACACATTTTCCCCTGAGTCCTACATGGTGTTTGGTGAATGGCTGGGGTGTGGTGGCAGTGGTGTGGAAGGTAAAGAGAGAAGAGAGATTGTAAGGGAGCTAAAATTAGCTCTTAATGGTTGCCTGGTTTCCTGGTCAGTTGCCTGGAGATGCTTATTTAGTAGGTGCTTAGAACTGGAGGCCTGAGGCCAGAGCTTGGTTTCCAAGTAGGCAAGTTGGAATCTAATATTCATTTCTTCTTTTGATATGTCCTTGTCCTCAGATAACCATGTTAGATAGCCTGTAGATCAGATTGTGAATGTGGGTGGACAGCCACTATGGGGCTCTGAGGTAGACAGATGACTGGATGACTTTGAGGAGCAGCATCTACCCGAACTCAAATTGAGAGGTAGTTGAGATACCAACCTGTGTGCCCGGGTGTGTAGACAAAATTTTTCAGGGGGTGGGGAAGGCCTCTTTTCGGTTAGCAAATGAAGTCCTCAAGAACACATATAGCAGCTACCCATTTCTCTGGCTCCAGTGCAGTGCCTCCTGCAGCTAAATGGATAGCCAATGTTGGGACTAATGCCAATTGAGAAGGTTAGTTTCCCACCCCAAACCCCTGTGGCTGCTGTTCACATTACCCTGTTCCCTGAGCCCTGATTCTAACATCTGGCTGCCTTATGAGCTGAGGATCATCCTGGGAGAGATTTCTGTCTGAGTGCCTTTACCTGGCATCTTGTGAGAGTGTAACCATGGACAGAGGAGTCTGCATCTTCAAAATAGAGAACTGGCTTGAGCTTAGTGAGCCTTTGTGTGGAAAAACCCAGGCAGCTTCAGTCTGGATCCATCTCTCCACCTGGCCCAGTCCCAGTGTTCTGGCTGGGCACTGAGTGGGCAGAACCATCTCCTGGTCCTCAAGTCCAGGCTTTGATTCTCATGCTCTGCCCCTAGGGTCCTGGTTAGAATGAGGTTTATGTAGAGCTCTTACAGGATCCTTTGTAAGTACAAGCTGACACCTCTTACAGGATCCTTTGTAAGTACAAGCTGACACCTCTTATTGCTTGATTCTCTCATACTGCACCCTTCAGTGGCTGGCAACTCTCCAGGAGTGAGAAGCACCTAGGAAGGGTGACTCTTCCATCTCCACCATGTACAACCTCCTCTTCCCCTGACACTTGTGGAATAAAATTCATATTTCCAAATCTTATAGGCAGGAGAAAGCGTGCACACACAAAAGTGCAGGAGCATTCTCTCTTGCAAGATCAAATATATATGCCAGTCAACATAGTGGCAGATGTGCTTGTAGCCAGTCTATTCTGGCTGTACAGGCTGGACTAGGACCTCCTGTCAACTTTTAGGTCCAGAGGAGACCTGTGTGTGAGAAAGTTTTCAGCTAACCAGAGAGGAGGGCCTGCAACCTCAGGTTTGGGAATCCTGACTAGTGAAGCACAGCCTCACAGTCCTGAGCACCATGCAGATGTGACTTAAGGTCTCTACAGTGCAATGGACCTCTGGAGACTCTCAGTGCTCAAAAAAAGAAGTCTTGCTGGTTGTTACTGAAAATCATTTCACAAATGACAATGAATGTATCATCTGGTAAACAGAAAGGTGATTCTGCCTTAGAAAATGTAACTGGAAGTTTATGTATTGGTGACACAAAAGGAGATATTTGGAGGTTTGTAAGTACATACGTAGGTAGGTAAGTAGATAGGTAGGTATGAAGGCAGGTAGATATATAGATATATAGGTATAAAAAATAAAAAAGAGATAGATAAATAGATAAATGACAGATATATAGATAAATAGACAGACAGACAGGCAGGCAGACAGACAGACAGAGAGACAGACAGACAGACAATTACATATATAGCCAGCTAGTTATTATCATGCTATGGGAGTCAGCAACTTGCAGAGAAAGTTTGATGGCACCTTGAAAATTTTTATCGGCACCCTAAGGGACCTTGGTGTGCAAGGAATTGGTGAGCGGAGGGGATATGCTGCAGGGATCCTGGTGGGACATGCGATAAATACCCATTGTGCTTTGTGTCTAGGTGCCTGTCACCTTGGGTCCACTTGAATCCGTTCAGAGAGCTCTGAGTTGCATGATTGCCTACCTTTTGATCAGGTAGACAGTTGAGTGTGTGCTAGGATACAGAAAGAAGGATCTACGGTGAGAGTGACTTGGGGACTTTAGAGGCAGGGAGAAGATCAAAGTGTCCACAGAATGCTCCATGGCAGTTATTGAATGGCTGGGGTGTGATGGAGGTTGGGTGGAGGGTTTGAGAGAGGAAAGTGATTCTGAGGGAGCTTGAATTAGCTCATAATGGTTCCCAGGTATCGTGGTCAGTTGCCTGGAGATGCTTATTTTGTAGGTGCTTAAATTGTGGGCCTGAGGCCAGAGCTTGGTTTTCAAGGAGGCAGGTTGAGACGAAATAATGACTTCTTGTTTAGATATGTCCTTGTCCTCAGCTCAACGTGCTAGCTGGAATGCAGGTGAGATTTTGATGTGGGCAGCAAGACCATCTGGGCCTTTGTGGTCAACAGAAGATTTTATGACTTCGTGAGGCAGCATCTATAAGAACTCATTGATGGATACCTGAGATACCAATCTGTGTGACTGGGTGAGTAGACCAAGGTTTTTGTGGGGCCCTTCTTTTCATCTCCCATCACACTCTGGGCTCACGTGCGGGAAACTGATGGCCACATGGATCCACAGAACAGCTCAAACAGTGCCATGTGTCCAGTGCAGTGCCTGCTGCTGCTATGTGTTATGCCAGTGTTGAGAGTAATGACAATGGAGAAGGTTTGTTCCCCAACTCTCCCTGTGGTCTCTGTTCAACTTGCCCTCTCTCCTGAACTCTCTGACTCCACCACATATGTGCCTTACCAGATGAAGATCATCTTATGAGGGCCTTCTTGGATTTCTGACTTGTCCTCGGACGTGAGAGACTGTGGCCAGAAACCATAGAGTCTGCATCCACAAGAAGAGAACTGGCTGTCAGCTTTAGGAAATACCCATGTGGATTGAGTCAGGTAGGTAGGTGTCTTGTATGATTCAGAGCAGATACCTGGAGGAAGCTTAGTAGGAATGGAGAAGCAGAAATCCATGTAAGGCTTCTCTTCTGGTGGTTGTTAGTGGGGTCTTTTTCTACCAGCTATCACTTAAGCTCTTGACAGAAATGAAGGAGAACGCATTTTCCCCTGAGTGCTACATGGTGTTTGGTGAATGCCTGGAGTGTGGTGGCAGTGGTGTGGAGGATTAAGGAGAAGAGAGATATTGTTAGGGAGCTCGAATTAGCTCATAATGGTTGCCTGGTTTCCTGGTCAGTTGCCTGGAGATGTTTACTAAGTCAATGCTTAGATCTGGGGGCCTGAGGCAAGAGCTTGGTTTCCAAGTGGGCAGGGTGGAATCTAATATTCATTTCTTATTTTGATATGTCCTTGTCCTCAGATCACCATGTTAGATAGCCTGCAGATCAGATTGTGAATGGGGGCGGCCAGCCACTATGGGGATCTTAGTTGGAGAGATGACTGGATGACTTTGTGGAGCAGTGTCTATTCCAACTCAAATTGAGGGGTATTTGAGTTACCAACCTGTGTGCCCTTGTTTGTAAACAAAATTTTTCAGGAGGTGGGGGGGGGGCTTCTTTTCGGTTGGAAAATGAAGGCCTCAGGACCACATAGAGCAGCTACTCATTTCTCTGGCTCCAGTGCAGTGCTTCCTGCAGCTAAGGGGATAGCCAATGTTGGGACTAATGCAAATTGAGAAGGTTAGTTTCCCAACCCAAACCCCTGTGGCCTCTGTTCATGTTACTCTGTTCCCTGATCCCCGATTCTACCACCTGGCTGCCCTATGAGCTGAGGATCATCCAGGGAGAGCTTTCTGTATGGGTGCCTGTACCTTGCATCTTGTGTGTGTGTAACCATGGACAGAGGAGTCTGCCTCTTAAAAAAAGAGACCTGGCTTGAGCTTAGGGGACCTTTGTGTGAGAAAAGTCAGTCAGCCTGAGGCTGGATTAATCTCTGGGCCTGGCCCAGTCCCAGTGTTTTGGCCAGGCACTGAGTGGGCGGGCCAAGCTCCTGGTCCTCAAGTACAGTCCTTTTATTCTGATGCTCTGCCCCAAGGGTCTAAATTAGAATGAGGTTTAGGTAGGGCTCTCACAGGATTCTTTGCAAGTACAAGCTGACACCTCTTATTGCTTGACTCTCCCTTGCTGCACCCTTCGGTGGCTGGTAGATGTCCTGCAGTTGAGAAGTGCCTGTGATGGGTGACTCTTCCATCTCCACCATGCACAACCTCCTCTTCCCCTGACACTTATGGACCAAATTCCATGTTTCCAAACCTTATAGGAAGAAGAAAGCGTGCATACGCAAAAGTGCGGGAGCATTCTCTCCTGCAAGATCACATATATGTGCCAGTGAACATAGTGGCAGACATGCTTATAGCCAGTCTATTCTGGCTGTACAGGCTGGACCAAGGCCTCCTGTCGACTTCTAGGTCCAGAGGAGACCTGTGTGTGAGCAGGTTTCAGCTGACCAGAGAGGAGGGCTTGCAACATCAGGTTTGGATATACTGACAAGGAAAGCACAGCCTCCCAGGCCTGAGCAACATGCAGCTATGACTTAAGCTTTCTACAGTGCCATCGACCTCTGGAGACTCTCAGTGCTCAAAAAAGAAGGCTTGCTGGTTGATACTGAATATCATTTCACAAATGACAATGAATCTTATCATCTGGTAAACAGAAAGGTGAATCTCCCCTAGAAAATGTAACTGGAAATGTATGTATTGGTGACACAAAAGGAGATATTGAGAGGTGTGTAAGTACATAGGTATGGAGGTAAATAGATAGGTAGGTAGGAAGAGAGGTAGATATATAAATAAGTAGGTATAAAAAAGAAATAAAGAGGTAGATAAAAAGATAAATGACAGATATACAGGTAAATAGACAGACAGACAGACAGACAGACAGGTACATATATATCCAGCTAGTTGTTATCATGTTGTGGGAGTGAGAAACTTGCAGAGAAAGTTTGATGGCACCTTGAGAATTTTTATCGGTCAGCCTGAGGGACCTTGGTGTGAATTGGTCTAGGAGGAATTGGTAAGCGGAGGGGATATTCTGCAGGGTTCCTGGTGGGACATGAGATAAGTGCTCATTGTGCTTTGTGTCTAGGTGCCTGTCACCTTGGGTCTACTTGAATCCCTTCAGAGAGCTCTGAGTTGCATGGGTGCCTAACTTTTGATCAGGTAGACAGTTGAGTGTGTGCAGGATACAGAAAGAAGGATCCACGGTGAGAGTGACTTGGGGACTTTAGAGGCAGGGAGAAGATCAAAGTGTCCACAGAATGCTCCATGGCAGTTGTTGAATGGCTGGGGTGTGATGGAGGTTGGGTGGAGGGTTTGAGAGAGGAAAGTGATTCTGAGGGAGCTTGAATTAGCTCATAATGGTTCCCAGGTATCGTGGTCAGTTGCCTGGAGATGCTTATTTTGTAGGTGCTTAAATTGTGGGCCTGAGGCCAGAGCTTGGTTTTGAAGTGGGCATATCGAGATGAAATATTCAGTTCTTGTTTAGATATGTCCTTATCCTCAGCTCATTGTGCTAGCTGGAATGCAGGTATGATTTTCAAAGTGGGCAGCAAGACCCTCTTGGCCTTTGTGGACAACAGATTATTGTAGGAATTTTTGAGGCAGCATTTACCAGAACTCATAATGATGGATACCTGAGAAACCAACCTATGTGATTGGGTAAGTAGACCATGGTTTTTGTAGGGGACCTTCTTTTTATCTCCCACAACACTCTGGGCTCAATCCAGGGAAACTGAAGACCTCATGGATTCACAGAGCAGCCCATGGAGTGCCATGTTTGTAGTGCAGTGCCTCCTGCTGCTATGTGGGATCCCAGTGTTGAGACTAATGCCAATGGAGAAAGTTGGTTCCCCAACTCCCCCTGTGGCCTCTGTTCAACTTCCCTTGTCTCCTTAGCTCTCTGACTCCACCACTCTTGTTCTTTTTATCTAAGTTGGTACTATCCAAAATGGCTACCTATTTACAAGGTCTATGACAAGGAGTTGGTAATTTTCTACCAAAGCTGCTTTTTTTCAAGTGCTAATGACAATCTCTTTCTGTGCTTTTCCACAGAGTCCCAAGACCATGTATGTCAAGCCTATTGCTGATTTTAGGTGTATGGTTGATTTTAGGTTTTCAGTGTATAAGCAGGGCTGCTTCTGACATCTCCTTCCTTCTTTAAGTATAGAAGGGCAGTGGCAATTCTAATCTTGTGAAGGATTTAAAGAAAATTTAGTTAATAGAGGTGTTTGTGAGGCATGGGCAAAAGAGATCATCTGGTGGATCTTCATTTGCTAGGGGACCTGAAGTCCCCTATTGTAGAGGATGGATGTTTAAAACACCCCTTTGACACAGGGGCTAGTTTTTAGAGCCTTTTCTATAGACTTTGATTTCCAAGTTCCTCTTTCACAGAAATTGAAGGTCTAAAATCCATTTTGTGGGTGGAGGTAGACAATAGAACCACTATCCTATTGGGAAGACAGGGAATGTAGATGCTCTTTTATGCTGAATGAGTGGCATAAGGCTCCCTTGATCTGACATTCCTTTAAGGGGAAAAGACTCAAAGCAACTTGGAAGGACTAGGAATATATAAAGACCATGTAAGGCGTAGTAAGTGCTCAAGGCCTCACTTGGCAAATGAGGTCGAGGGAAGCGCTAGTCCTGCAAGACTTCTTCCAGTCTGTTCAATGTAGTAAGAAGTAGTAAGTTAACACTCAGAAAAGTGAACCCCATGTAAAAAAGGAACAACCTGTAACTCCAGATCCAGGAGATCCAAATGTCCTCTTCTTTTCAGGCATATGGGGGTGAGAGGTATTTAAAAAATTAAAACATCTGTTCTGAAAATAAAATAGTTTTCTGATATTATGCATAATTAAACTTAAGTCTTCAAAGGAATGTAGATGAAAAATTGGGTAATGACACTTTTTTTTCTCTGCTTTTTGCCATTTAGAGGTAATCTCAATGGAATGCTTTATTCAGTCCTTACATGTAGTCTGGAAACACATTGAGGAATTTCACAAGCTTTTAGACATACCCATGATGTCACACCTATGATGTCAAAACTGTGATGTCACACCCATGATGTCACACCCATGATGTAATACCTCAGTGATGAATGACAGCGATCATTGCAGTCAAAAAAGAATAAATAATAATAATAATAATAATAATAATAATAATAATAATAATAATAAATAAAGTGAACCCAGATACTTAGCTAAAGAAGTACTGATCATGGATATTGTTGGAGGATGCTGAATCAGGATTCACATTTATTAGTTTAGGCATTTATTTATTTATTGTTTATGCATTATGGTCTGAAAGTATATAATTGACATGAACTAATTTATTTATATATATATATATATATATATATATATATATATATATATATATATAAATTATGTATATATACATAATTTATATACATATACATACATAATTTTTTATTATTGGATAATATATAAAAATTTGTAATATATTAATATCAAAATATATCAACATATAATAATATATAATATATATAATATCTCCTTATATATTTTTGGATATTTTATTCATATCACATTAATATATGAGAAATCTTTGATCTGAGAATGTATATGGCCATCAATAAATTTTATATATTCTTTGTTAGTATTGGATAATATTATGCATATATGTAATATAATATATTTAAAAATATAATACATTAACATATATATTTATATATAACATATTAATGTATAATAATAGTATTAAATATTACATAATGTGATATAATAAATGTAATATATCCTTATATATTAATTGGTGGATATTTTATTTACATTACACTTGCATTTCAATAACAATCTATCTTCAAAAAATGAATAATAGCTATGAAGAAATTATGTATTTTTTTATTATTGGATATTTTATTTATATTTCACGTATTGTGCATATATAATAATTAAAATTTAAAGGTGGAAAATTTTCACTATAGTAAGAGAAGCAGAACTTCCTGTGACTGGAACTCTTCTCTCTGTGTCCTTTTATTGATTGTATTGATCATTTTGATCATATTGATTATATTGATTTAACTTCATCTTTCACCATCCTGGGTCACATTAGAGTATTGTGTCCAAGAAACCTAATTTCCAAATGAGAAGAAGACAGGAAATAAATTCAAGATAGAGAGGAGCTGGGGAAAATCTAGAAACAGTGTGATATAGTATATAATATATAACATTGTAATCTATACGTATTATAGTAGTAAGGAATCTATTTTCAAGAAATTTGAGTGAAAACTGTAATTAATATATATTATATATACTAATTATATGTGTAATAAATCTTATTTATATATTTATAATATATATTTATATATAATTAATATATATGTATATATTTGTATGTATATTTTATATACTTTATTTATAACGTATACAAAATACATTATACAGAGTAATGTATTATATATACATATATATATATATTTATGTAAATATAATTTTTTAGGTTGAGGCTATTTTCCTAACCCAAATTTATATGCATGTATTTTGTTTCATCTATCTATCTATCTATCTATCTATCTATCTATCTATCTATCTGAAAATAATTCATGAAACTATAATCAGTTTATATTTAGGACTAATAAATCTATTATCAATAAACGTGAAATATGTCTTCTTCAGATCTTCCATCTGATGAAAAACAATGTGAAAAGTTAAAAAGATGACCCTTTGTGATATTATGAGAGATGGCAGAAGTTAAAACTAAAAATGATTTAAATGATTTAAAAATTATTAAGAAATAATTTAAAAATTTATTTAGAAGGTAATGTCCTAATTCAAAATTATATAAAATTATTTAAAATTATTTTTAAAAATTCATTTGAAAATAAATGTCGTAAATTAAAATAATTAAAATTATATAAAATTATTAAAAATTGTAGAATAATTTATTTAATACCAATTTGAAAATTATCATTGTAAATGTTAATTATTTAAAATACTTTAAATTATTTACAAATTATTTAAAAATTCATTTTGAAATTGATTTCCTAAATTAAAACTATTTAGAATAGTTTAAAAATATTAAAATAATTTTAAATTATATAAAAATTTTTATAATTTTTGTTAACATGACTTAAATCTTTTTTTTATTATATATATATTTTTATTAGATCTTTCATTTACACTTTAGATGCCATCCCCTTTCCCCATTCCCCCCTTAGAAAATCCCTATCCCATGCCCCCTTTTCCTTTTTGCATTTATACATTTTTTAAAAAATGTTAATCATAGGCTTTTTTAATCACTAGCAGTAGTGATAAATACTGCTTGGTATTGGTACAGAGACAGAAAGGACGATCAATGGAACAGAATTGAAGACCCAGAAATGAACCCGCATACCTATGGTCACTTGATATTTGACAAGGGAGCTAAATTCATCCAGTGGAAAAAGGACAGCATTTTCAACAAGTGGTGCTGGCTCAACTGGAGGTCAACATGTAGAAGAATGCAAATTAATCCATTCTTATCCTCTTGTACAAAGCTCAACTCCAAGTGGATAAAGGACCTTCACATAAAGCCAGGTACACTGAAAATATTAGAAGAGAAGTTGGGGAAGACACTCGAATACCTAGGCACAGGGGAAAAGTTCCTGAACAGAACACCAATGGCTTATGCTCTTAGATCAAGAATCGACAAATGGGACCTCATCAAATTGCAAAGCTTCTGTAAGGCAAAGGACACTGTCAACAAGACAAAACGGCAACCAACAGATTGGGAAAAGATCATTACCAATCCTACATCTGATAGGGGGCTAATATCGAATATTTACAAAGAACTCAAGAAATTAGACGCCAAACAACAAAATAACCCCATTAAAAAATGGGGTACAGAGCTAAACAAAGAATTCTCAACTGAGGAAACTCGAATGGCCGAGAAGCACCTTAAGAAATGCTCAACATCCTTAGTCATCAGGGAAATGCAAATCAAAACAACACTGAGATACCACCTCACACCAGTCAGAATGGCTAAGATTTAAATCTTATACAAATAATACATTTAGAAATTTATGACCTAAATGAAAATTATTCAAAATTATTCCAATACTATTTAATATTATTAAATTTATTTTAAAATATTTAAATCTCATACATGAAATACATTTTGAAATTAATGTCCTAAATGAAAATTACTGAAAAATAATGAGAATTATTTCATATTCTCATTTATAATTACTTAAAATTATTTAAAATTGTTTAAAATTAAAATTATTTGATATTATTTAAGATTATTTGAAATTAATTAAATATTATTTAAAACCACTTTTAGAAATTAACATCCTAAATTTGAGTGAAATTGAAAGAATTAATGAATATTCTGATTATAAACTACTTTACATAATGTGTGTATTCCAACGATAGATTATTTTATATCACAGGTGTATTCCAATGTGTGCTTGGAAGAAATACTATTCATGGATGTCATGTTTTATTGATTAGATATCAAAACAATTGATAGAGGATGAGACTCACCTAAAACAAACAGACAAGCATATATGTTGTTTCACATATCTATATACATGAGAAATATTATTTCTTCAGAATATAATATATAATTTATGAAAGTATAATCATTATGTATTATATGAGGAAAAATTCTATTAACAAACAATTTGAAAAAAAAATACAAAATTAAGATTTACATGGAAAAATGCATTTAAAAACTGAAGATGATTTAAGAAAAATTACAGAAAAATTGAATATTTGCATGGAAATAAATTTTGATAAAAGTAAAG
>NW_023045001.1:300000-455000 GCF_011762505.2 Arvicanthis niloticus | reverse complement strand
ATGGGGCTCTGAGGGGGACAGATGACTGGATGACTTTGTGGAGCAGCATCTACCCGAACTCAAATTGAGGGGTATTTGAGATACCAACCTGTGTGCCCAGGTGTGTAGACAAAATTTTTCAGGGGGTGGGGAGGGCCTCTTTTTGGTTGGAAACTGAAGTCCTCAGTAACACATAAAGCAGCTACCCATTTCTCTGGCTCCAGTGCAGTGCCTCCTGCAACAAAGTGGATAGCCAATGATGGGACTAATGCCAATTGAGAAGGTTAGTTTCCCACACCAAACACCTATGTCCTCTGTTAACATTTCCCTGTTCCCTGAGCCCTGTTTCAACCACCTGGCTACACTATGAGCTGAGGATCATCCTGGAAGAGCTTTCTGTCTGGGTGCCAAATCCTTGCATCTTGTTAGAGTGTAAAAATGCACAGAGGAGTCTGACTCTTCAAAAAAGAGAACTGGCTTGGCCTTAGGGAATATTTGTGCTGGAAAAGTCAGGCAGCCTCAGGCTGGATCAATCTCTGGGCCTAGCCCAGTCCCAGTATTCTGAGTGGACACTGAGAGGGTTGCCCCATCTCCTGGTCCTCAAGTCCAGGCCTTTGATTCTGATGTTCTGCCCCTAAGGTCCAGGTCATTATGAGGTTTAAATAGGGCTCTCACAGGATCCTTTGCAAGTACAAGCTGACACCTCTTGTTGCTTGACTCTCTCTTGCAGCACCCTTCACTGGCTGGCAGTTGAAAAGTCCTGCAGTTGAAAAGCTCCTGTGATGCCTGACACTTCCATCTCCACCATGCACAACCTCCACTTTCCTTGACACTTATGGACAAAAATCCATATTTCCAAACCTTATAGTCAGGAGAATGCATGCACACACAAAAGTGCAGTGGCATTCTCTCTTGCAAGATCACATATATGTGACATCAACATAGTGGCAGACATGCTTGTAGCCAGTTTATTCTGGATGTACAAGCTGGAATAAGACCTCCTGTGGACTACTAGACCAAAGGGAAAACTGTGGGTGAACAAGGTTCAGCTGACCAGAGAGGAAGGCCTGCAACATCAGGTTTGGGTATCCTGACTAGGGAAGCACAGCCTCCCAGGCCGGAGCACCATGCAGCTTTGACTTAAGCTCTCTAAAGAGCAATGGACCTCTGGACATACTCAGTTCTCAAAAAAGAAGGCTTGTTGGTTGATACTAAAAATCATTTCACAAATGAAAATGGAACTTATCATGTTGTAAACAGAAAGCTGATTCTGCCCTAGAAAATATAACAGGAAGTGTATGTATTGGTGGCACAAAGGAGATATTAGTAGGTGTGTAAGTACATAGGTAGGTAGGTAAGTAGATAGGTAGGTAAGAAGGCAGGTAGATATATAGATAAGTAGGTATAAAGTATAAATAAAGAGATAGATAAATAGATAGATAAATGACAGATATATAGATAAATAGAAAGAGAGAATGACAGTCAGACAGACATTTACATATATAGCAAGCTAGTTGTTATCAGGCTGTGGGAGTGAGAAACTTGCAGAGAATGTTTGATGGCACCTTGAGAATTTTTATCAGACAGCTAAGGGACCTTGGTGTGAATTTGTCTATAAGAAACTGGTGAGTGAAGGTGATATGCAGCAGAGATCCTGGTGGGATATGAGATAAATGCTCATTGTGCTTTGTGTCTAGGTACCTGTCTCTTGGGATCCACCTGAATACCTTTAGAGAGCTCTGAGTTGCATGTGTGCTTAACTTTTGATCGGGTAGATAGATGAGTGTGAGCTAGGATACAGAAAGAATGATCTATCGTGAGAGTAACTTGGGAACTTTAGAGGCAGGAAGAAGATCAACAGAATACTCCATGGCAGTTTGTGAATGATTAGGGTGTGATTGATGTGGCGTGGAGTGTTTGAGATAGGACAGAGATTCTGAGGTAGCTTCAATTAGCTCATAATGGTTGCGAGGTATCCTGGTCAGTTGCCCTGAGATGCTTATTTTGTAGGTGCTTAAAATTGTGTGCCCGAGGCCAGAGCTTGGTTTTTAAGGGGGCATGTCGAGATGAAATATTCACTTCTTGTTTAGATATGTCCTTGTTCTCAGCTCATCATGCTAGCTGGAATGCAGGTGAGATTTTGCAAGTGGGCAGCAAGACCATCTGGGCCTTTGTGCACAACAGATGATTAGATTACTTTGTGAAGCAGCATCAACCAGAACTCATATTGATGGATATCAGAGATACCAACCTGTGTGACAGGGTAAGTAGACCAAGGTTTTTGTGGGGGCCTTTCTTTTCATCTCCCACCACACTCTGGGCTCAATCCAGGGAAACTGAAGGCCTCATGAATGCACAGAGCAACCTAGGGAGTGTCATGTGTGTAGTGCAGTGCCTCTTGCTGCTATGTGGGATACCAGGGTTGAGACTAATGCCAATGGAGAAGGTTTGTTCCCCAACACCCCCTGTGGACTCTGTTCAACTTCCCTTGTGTCCTCAGTTCTCTGACTCCACCACTCTGGTTCTTTTTATCTAAGTTGGTACTATCCAAAATGGCTACCTATTTACAAGTTCTATGACAAAGACTTGGTAACTTTCTACCAAAGCTTCTTGTTTACAAGAGCCAATAACAATCTGTTTCTGTGCTTTTCCACAGAGTCCCAAGAACATGTATGTCAAGCCTATTGGTGATTTTAGGTGTATGGTTGATTTTAGGTTGTCAGTGTATAAGCATGGCTGCCCCTGACATCTCCTTCCTTCTTAAGTATAGACGGGCAGTGGCAATTCTAATCTTGTGAAGGATTTAAAGAAAATTTAGTTAATAGAGCTGTTTGTGAGGCATGGGCAGAAGAGATTGTCTGGAAGATCTTCATTTGCTAGGGGACCTGAAGTCCCCTATTGTAGAGGATGAATGTTTAAAACACCCTTTTGACACAGGGGCTACTTTGAGAGCCTTTTCAATAGACTTTGATTTCCAAGTTCCCCTTTCACAGAAATTGAAGGTCTAAAATCCATTTTGTAAGTGGAGGTAGACAATAGAACCACAGTCCTATTGGGAAGACAGGGAATGTTAGATGCTCTTTTATGCTGAATGAGTGGTATAAGGCTCCCTTGATCTGACAGCCCTTTAAGGAAAAGAGACTCAAAGCAACTTGGAAGGACTAGGAATATATAAAGACCATGTAAGGTGTAGTAAGTGCTCAAGGCCTCACTTGGCAAATGAGGTCTAGGGAAATGCTAGTCCTAGGAGAGTTCTGCAATTCTGTTCAATGTAGTGAGAAGTAGTAAGTTAACACTCAGAAAAGTGAACCCCATGTAAGAAAGGAAAACTCTGATGCCCTATTGACAGAATCTCCTTGAGGCAGTGTGAAGGTGCCATATACAACTCAGTCAAAGGTAAAGGTCCTGGGTATTTTATACAGTGGAAAAACTTTACAGCAGTGATCCTAAGTTTCCAGTTCTTATTCAGTGTTTTGTATCTTTTTAGTTTGTGTTCATTCTGAGAGAAAGCAGGCACCAACTTATTTATCTTCCCCAATGTTTTGGATGACTGTTGCTGGCTAGGTTATTTCTAGTTTGTTCAGCTACCTAGATTGAGACAGAAATTTTTACATTATTACATTCCTATGGACTTACCTGGCATCAGATGGCACAGGTTCTATGCTCTTATTCTAAACTTCGACTATTGGCCTCAATCCAGTGTGGATTAGGGTCACTTGTTTAAAAAAAATGAGTCACTTTTGGATCTATGCCTGATCATTTAGGTAGAGAAACTACTTTGACTATATGTGGGAAGGTCATTGTTCCCATTTTTGAGAGAGATAATATGTTGGGAGGATAAGGAAGAGCAAAAAGGTCACATAATTGCTCAGGCAAAAGATTACATTGAGAATTGAAAATAGGTACAGAAAATACCGTATCAGGTGAAAATGTCCTCACTGTCCAGAATACCCATGTGTTCTGAGACTCAGCGATGTGCTTCCCAGCTATCAGAAAATTTTTTTCTTACAAATTAGTTTGTAATCTTTTGCTCTATGTTCTCCACAAGCTGTTTATCAGCAGCACATGCATGGGCAACAAAGATGGACCTGCTCCATTTCAAGTGTCAATCTGAAAGATAAAAGTTAGATCAGGGCTCAGATTGTTACTATCAGGTATAAAAACATCATTTTATGTCCAAGGATATCCATTCAAAGTGGTATGCCATCCCTTCAGTAACTTGGGAATGAATTGTCACTAATGTCAGAAGAAAAACATTAAGACCTGAAAGAGAAACAGAAGTGAGGATTATATGATTGGAAGTGTATTCTCTGAAGAAACCATTGTCAGCAGATGTTTGCTCAAAACATTATGAAAATTTTTATACTCTGATCATCTCTCCTGTCACAAGGAAATGAGGACCTCCTTTCTTGTCTGGGGTATTCACTCCTTCTCTTTGATTAAGGAGACATCATATTTTATTTTCTCACTGAAGCAAAGGGAGGCTGAGATCATTCCATTATGTCCAAATGAGGCTTAAACATTCATTTAGGTTGAGGAATCCCATACACTTTCATGAACATCCCTGTGAGTTTTTATGTCAGTGGCTTCTTTGTCAACCATGTAATCAGAATAATTGGTATTATGTCCCTTACAAATTTAAGGGTGTCAAGATTTCCCTTATTCTAAGACGTTATAACATGTGCTTCTTCATTGACAGAGTATGCATGTCAAAGATTCTTTATATCATCATTACTGAACCTACAGTTTTCCTTGAGCTGAGGGAGAAATTTCAGAAACAATAGTCCATAAATTTCTGATATTATGGACTGAAGCTCAGATATTTTGCCTATTGTTTCACAGATTTCTCCTTCAGTTCAAGGACAACTGTAGGTTCAATAATGATGCAATGAAGAATTTTTGACATACACACTCTGTCAAGTAAGAAACATACATTATTTCTCCTTTGAATAAGGGAAATCTAGAGACCCTTAAATTTGAAAGGGACTTAACACAATTTCTTCTGATTATGGAGCCTACAGAGAAGTCACTGACATGAAAACTCACAGAGATATTCAGGATGTAAATTGTATATGATTCCTCAAACTAAATAAATGTTTAAGCCTTCTGACACAGTATAATGATCTGAGGCTTCCTTTGCTTCAGTGAGAAAATATGAGGTCTCCTTAATCAAAGGTAGATGGAGTGAGTACCCTAGGAAAGAAAGGAGATGCTGATATCTTTTTGACATGAGAGATGATCACAGAATTAAAGTTCCCATAATATTTTAAGCAAAAATAAATTTGCTTACCTTAGCTCATGAGATCTTAGCATTGCCTGAACATCTGTTTTTCACAGTCTACAGTATTCATATTTTAGCTGAAGAAGCAGGAGACCAAATAGAGTTACCATGATTTATGATCTTCATGGGTATGTGCCCTTAGCATGATTACCTCCTGACACTTAAGTTTAACCAACCAGAACTATGATAAACTGATGATTTCACAATGTGTCATGTGACTTTACTCAAGGAAGTGGTATAAGGATCCATGATTTTCTTCCTCCCCTTGATTTCTGTGAACTTTGATTAAAAAAAAAATGTTCCTTGGTCAGAGGTAAAATATGCCAAAGGCCGCTGAGAAAAAAGAATTGTTATGGGAGTTTACTGAATCAAAGGGGTAAGTTTTAAGGTCTCCACCATGAGAAGAAAAAATACCAAAATTTTGGAAAAGAGAAAGACCTTCAATCCTGTTGGAGAGTAGGGAATTATCCTTGTTTACCTTCTGTAGAGGATGTTGGTCCAGGCACTCCAGGCTCCACATCTTCAGAGAAATCTAGAAATTTGTTTTCTTTAAGGACTCCACAGCAGACTTGACAGTGTTCTGAGGTTTCTTCTGACTAGTTGGGTCATAGTCCATGGATCTGTTCCCTATTTAAACTTAAAATAAGATGCACAGGTGTGGGTGTGGAGGACTGTTACCTTTCTGGTGATCAGAATAAAGATAGATGGTCTTGGATCTAGTTTGAGTTTATCATTCAGTGGCCATTGGACTTGAATCCAGAGTTCTCTGAGGTTTTATTGGGTGGACAAAGGTGTATTTTCTGACCAACAAGGTCTGAGGGAGAATCTCTGGTTTCTCTTAGTTGAATGGTAGACCTGAGTCTGCCGTGAAGAAAGAGAGAAGGTTCTGTGCATTCTTGGTGTAAGGATTCAGTCTGAAGCACATTACAGGCAAGCGTAAATGTTTGTGGCACACTCTTTATTTACAAAGACAGTTCTATAGCTTTCTTCATCAGAGTGGAATGTCTCAGACCTCTCCAGAGCAGACATAGGAAGAATAAAATGTTTTTTATTCTCCAGGTCAGCTGACCTCTTTGGCATACCCTTAATGTCAAGTGCTGATGTGATTAGAGATAGTAAAACTAAAGTCCTCTTCAGAAGATATTTCAAAATGTTATCAGTCCCCTTAATGTCATGGGTTAGTTTACATCTGAGGGGGCATGACTTAATGGAGTTATTAGCCTGAAGCTTAAATTGTCCTTATAGAACGGTCCATCTTGGGCTCCATGGTGACTTCATCAATTCTATTGCAGGCTGAGAGTGGGGGTTATATCTGTAGCCTTCTTAAGAAGTTTTAAAAGACTTAAATCCTCGGCTTACTATGTCATAGGTCTCAGGACGTTTTTTGTCATTGAAGACCTATGTGACAACTTATTTCTTAGGTGGTAACTCTGAGTCAATTGGAGCAATTAATGAATGTCTGATGTTTCAGGGTCTCAAAAGTATTGTATGTTAATGCTCCCCTGAACATTGGAAAGTCACTGACAAATTTGATGTTGAGGAAGTACATCTGTAACCACCTCGTGTTATTGGTGAAAATTGTGAAGCACACTGGTTCTAGATAATTTAGATTAAGATCAGTTAGGCTATAGGGAAAGATCTGAGGATCCCTGGTTCAAAGCGCATAGATCAGAAGTTCTCTTTATTCATACAGAAATTTGGAAGATCAGTAGTTCTTATGCTGTAGGTCTGAAGTCTACATGAGAAAGACTAGAGTGCATTTGCCTATCTGGTAAAGACAGAATATGCCCAAGGACCCCGTGAGCCCTTGACAATGATTTGAGTCCCACTACAGTGACTGGGGAAAGTGTGAGTCTTTGTGGTTCTGTGTCAGAAACACAATTTCAATTACCAATGAACAGAATGAGAATGTTGACATATCCCGAAACTATTAAAAATACCAATCTTTAGAGGCAAATATCAGGGAAAGCAAAAATTTCAATGATTCTTGTATCAGAGGAAGATCAAGAATCAATTTGGAGAGTAGAGAAGGCTGAAACATTTTCTTATCAAATCTTCATGGGACCCTAGAACATCCATGTCATGCAGGCCAGGCAGCAGTGAAATCAATCTCCATCACACTAATGGGCAGTTACCAGCTAGGTCTCTTGATAAATCAGCTGCCTATTTTTCAATATGGCATATATTTCTTGTTTTTGCTGACCAACTTTAAAATATATATCCTGGGTTTATAACTTTGTAAACTACTCTTAAACATTAGATCTTCAGGCACCACTGTCCTACTCTTTGGATAGAGGTCATGAGTTCAGAGGATCAGAGTAAGATGCACTCAGTTAAACTAAGATAGTGATAGTTGATTTTTCAGCAATTAGGTCAGATCAAATAGGCTTAGATCCACATTAGTCAGAAGAAACACATACTATTCTCCATGAGGAGCACATTGTATAGCATGCTGCTTTGACTACAAATTGTGAGGTATTCTTAATCAGAAAAGGAATTCTTACCATGCTTTAGTCATAGGAACCCACCTGAAGCTTCAATGTGTATGTGAGGCAGCTAAGAGTGGTAGTTGCAAGTTTGACAAATGATTGACTAGAAGAAAAAAAATTAAAACTCCTGTTGTTTTTATAGGGCACAGAGTGCAAAAACATCAGGGTATCTTTTAAATTTAAAAAAAAAAAAAAGAATTGAAGATGCCATGGTAAAGAAAAGGAGGGACCAGGCAATCCTGTTGAGATGGGCTTTCTTAAATCTTCCATTTAGCAGGCTGGGATGCTCTGATGCCTTGTTGGGAAGAAAAGGTATGTAGGAAGTTTCATAAGGCAGAACCAGAATGTTTCATCCATTGTTGATATAGAAGACACATTTCTATTTTTTTTGTAATAAAAAGCAACCCTGAGGCACAATGTCTTAGATGGGGCCTTTGAGAGTCCATCTCTTTCACCCTGAAATATTCTGAGGCTGCCTGAAATGGGGAGGGTAAACATATCCAATATCCCTTTGGTGAGAACTGGAATGACTGAATCGACATTGGTTAGACTGATTAGGACTGATAGTTCTTTTAGGGGAGAGGATATTACTGCATCTCCCCCTTTTCAGAGGAATCCCTTTGAGATTGCTTCAAACAAAATGTGTATATCTTTGGTCACCTAGGGCAAGAATTTCCCAATATGTGTACCCAGGTTCATATTGGAATGCTGGGTCTCACTCTTGGTAACTATGGTAAGGTACCAGGTTCTCTAGTTGACATATGTCATGTTGGAAATTTCCTTGACTAACAGGAATATAGTTGCAATCCCTTTTGGAATTGATGCAGGGATGAATCACCATAAGACATGACCCAAAGGTGTAGGTTCCAGTCTGGAACTAATGGAATGTTTTCCTTCTTCTTGGACAATAGGAACATGTTATGAGCTCTCCTTAGTACAAACAAAGTGACTGATATCCTCTTGGGGTGATGATGAAAGGTTGGCACCACCTTGGGGACTGTCTCTGTCTAGAGATGACTCAGTGTCTTCTTGGTCTTCAAGAGAAATTTTCAGGTCTCCCTGCATATCAGAGGCATAACTCTTTCTTCTCCTGGTAAAAGTAGTGTGTCTGGAAATCTCACAAGGAGAGGTGGAATGCCTGAGGCTCTCTTATGAGATGGAGTGGTTTGTGTGCACTCTTCTTTAGAGATGGAGGATGGTATGCCCTCTTGGTGAGTATTTTTCCCGATTCTATCTTTTTTGGAAGAGGAAGAATGTCTGAGCTCTTTTTGTGACAAAGAGTATGGTTTGCAGGTCTTATGGTCAGAATTGAAATCTTGAGTGTTCCTAAGCCAAAAGAGGACTCTTTTGATGTGCTTTTTGTATACTTGGACTGTCTGTGAATGCCTTGGGAGATGTGGTACTTCTGAGACCCTGCTCATTAGACAGCAAAATTCTATAGAACCTATAACAAAATCTGAAGTCATAAAAGTGGATTGGGTAGATGGCAGAGGTCCTTCTGACTCTGGACTAAGTGATGAAGAAGGTGAAAATCTGAAGGTATCTTGTTCAAGTGACAAATGTTATATAATCTTTCAGGTGATAAGTAGTATTTCTGCAGTGTTTTCCATACATGTTAATGTTTCTAGTGTACCCAAGCAGATTCAGAAACCCTAATATCTTCTGGATCAGATGTTGACTTTCTTAAAGCCTATTTTTCCACTCAGGGCCCTGGGGGCTCTTGAGATAACAGGAAAGTTTCTGGAGGCACTTGGTCAGATGTCAATGTCCCTAGAACAAAATGAGCATACAGGAAAGGTATCAATGTCAATAAGTCAGGTTGTGACACTCTCAAATCGAATTTGGCAGATGGAGAAGATCCTAGACTCACTATGGAAGTTGGTGATAATTTTTAATATCCTGGTGAAGCATTGGTTATTCCTGGTTTCCATGTGTACAGCTATAACATTCCAGATGCTCCTGTAAAGACAGGCGAGGGCCTCCAGGTTCTTCAACAAATATCATATGTTCAGGATTTACTTGAACACATAGAGACATTGTCAAAAGCCCTAGGGAAGATGATACAAATCCTAGAGTTCCTTGTCCAGATAAAGAAATTATCATAGGACATTTGGAAGAATGCATAGATCCTGAAGATTCTGAAGAATTTTGATGTATTTGTTGGACTCACTGAGTGAAATTCAAAGACTCATTTGGTCTCCAGCATGAAGTTTAAGGTCTTAGAGTACTCTCTATCAATTTAGAGAGAACAAAAGTCCCTTCTACAGAAAGGGAAGAATCTGAAAGCCTTAGGGAATTAAGTAAGGGAATAAGCTGGGCAGATATTGAAAGTCCTAGAGGTAAGCCAACAGATACCACATTCCCTGGGGTAGCTGTTGAAGTTTTTGCACACCTAGTGCAGATGGTGAATATAGAGGCCCCTGGGGAGATGGCAAAGGCTGTAGAAAGCCTTGTGCAGTTGCAGAAATTGTCAGAGATCCTTGATCAGATTTCAATGTTCCCGCCATCTTTTTATGAGGGTCAGTATATCCCTGACACTTGAGTAGATGGTGAGTCTGCTTCAGTGCACTGTGTAGAAGTGGACTGTGTTCCTATATCTATATCCTAAGGCATTTTGCTGAGATGAAGAAATTCTTAATGTGCTTTGTGTACCTGTGCCAATCTTGACTGTGACTTCAGACTGAGGGGAAAATACTAGAGCTACCTGTGTAGATTTGGTGTCTCTTAGAGCATCATGGACACATGAGAGATATCTAAGAGCCTCATTGGCAGACATAGAAGATTCTAGACCTCCTTCTTCTGTACTTGTGGAAGTTGGAAGGGAACTTTTGTTAGCTGGAGAAGGGAATAACTCATTTTGTGTAGAATGTCAGGTTTCATATCCAACTTGATGGGCAAAACAGATTCCAAGGATCCTTTGGAAGATAAGGCAAAATTCATAGCCTTTGGAGTATTAGGAATATGTTCTGGAGACACTTGTGTGTATGAAGAAGAAGCAACTGCCCTTTTTGCAGATTGGAAAGTGTCTATACCATCTTGTGTAGATGGAGAAATGGCTGATCCTGTTGAGGAAATAGGGAATTTCCTAGCACCTTCTCCGAAGTTTGGGGAGATCCCATGGATTCTTGTGCACATGCATAATTTAATAAATCTCCTTTTTTAGATATACAGCATGCTTCAGACCCTTGTGCATTAATATCATGTCCCATAGACCCTTGTTAACATGGGAATGGATTTATAGACTTCTCTTCAGATGATATATGTCTTAGAACATCTGTTGTAGATGTGCAACATCCAAGAGCCATTTCAGAAAATGGGATAGTGTCTAGAACTTTTTTTGTATATGTATTCTCTCCAAAAGACCTTTTCTGAGTTAGGGTAGTACTTGGAGAACTTGGTACAGGTTTGAGAAATCGTAGCAACTCTGATGTATTTGTAGAAAATTTAGGAGCCTCTTCTATCAAAGCTGAATGATTTAAGAGTCTCCTGGGTAGGCAGGGAATGTTGTATCTTCTGAGCACACTGTAAAAGTATGGAGCTTGCATGGCTCACTGGCATTGTTTTGGCACAACCTTGGCTCTTTTGGACCTGATGACATTCAGGAGGGCCCTTTTGAATGGTAGGGGACATTTGAATAATTCTCTGTCAGATATGGATATTTTGAAGACTGGTTGTTTAGAAGGAGGATCTTTCAGTGTTGTTTTGATAGGGAATTTCCAGGGTCCCTTTCATTGAAGGAGAATAATTTATTCTTTTTTTCTGTGGGAGAGCAGATTTGAGAACATGTCTTTGACCATCTTCTGTAGAGTGGGACAATCCTAGTGCCCCCTGACAGATTGGGAATGCCCCAGAACCCCTGGTGAAAATGGTGAATGTACTAGATTAGTTTCTGTGTGTGCAGAAGGCACAATAATAATTTGGGTAGATTCAGGGGTTTCTCCCACATCTTGTGTATGTGCTGAACACTCAAGAACCTCATCTGGAAATGGAAAGCGTCCTTGAGCTCCTGATGTACTTTTAGAAAATTTTGTCCTTGCTTGGGGAGGTGTGAGCATTGTGATGCACCCTTTTGGAACTGCAATTGCATTTAATACTCTTTGGACTGTAAGAGATGATCTAAGCCCATTTTTTAATGGTGAAGGACTTTGATGTTCTTCCTGGTCTAATGGGCAAGGTCTGAAATCACCTTGGTCAGCAAGCTCAGGTCTCAAGCTCACTTTACTGAAAGCAGATTGCATAGGGAACTTTGTGGGAGATGGAAATACCTTTGGCTGTCTTTGTGAGAAGACTTATCTATCTGCCCTGGTTTGACAGCTGTCAAATGTATTAAACTCTCTTGGGACAAGTGGTCTGACTTAATCTATTTGGAATTGATAAAGGAGCATCATAATTGGAAAGTGAAAGGTGTGCTGAGAAGACTGTGCTCTCACATCCTGCTTGCACCAGGATAGCACCCTCTAATGGGAGGCCATCTGTGTTGTAGGAATGTCTGTTGGAGCCTTGTTAACTGAATGAGAAAGGCTGATTTAGAACCTTGCACCTCAGAAAATTTGGGGGCTGAACAACCACTTGGGCATTGTGCTATCGAAGAACAAGTGATAAAATTTGAATACAGTGTATGGAGTACATGGAATGATATTACAGATATTATTCTGTATTTTAAACATGACTTATCCTAGATAAATTTATGACAACTGTGAGTCATCCTGGATGCTGAAAGGCATTTTTAAATGACTAAAAATACCCACTACAATATAATTATTGTACAATAAATATTTTAAGTATTGTTTGGAGAATAAGAAAAAAACAATAGTCTCCAAATGGTACAGATGCCAGTTGCATTTCAAATACTTTCATCTGTGTGTGACTAAGTGCATAGATTGAGAACACAGATGCAGTTGGACTTGGGAATATAGCACATATGGGCTTAAACAATATTTTGTTTGGCACAGCTGGAACATAGTTGCACAGAATGATTTTTGAAACACTTAGTCAAGTTGATTCTTTCAAAGGTCATGCTGCATAGCTGTTGATACACTGAGAAAGTGTAAAACTGAGGATATATATGAAGATACAATTTTACTAACAGAAACTTGATTTTGTTTTTACACATCTTGCCAGTGCAGTTTTTTGATCTTGCTGGGTGAAAGGCATTGGTTTGTTTGTTTGTTTGTTTGTTTGTGTACTTATTTTTATTTTAGGAATGATTTCTGTTTCCTTTTGGCTACACAGCCCATAAGCCTGGCATCATTCAGAAGTACAGGGGCACTTTACTATCATCTAATTATTTTTCTGTGCCATTACCTTAGTGCTTTGCTGCATTCTTTGTTTTTGGCATTTCCAAATTCTTCATTACCCACTTTCTTTTTTTGACCCAAATATATCCCAATAATTCTAATTTTAAAGGCATATGCTCCCAGGAAATCCTTTCTTTTCCTACAATGTGGGGTAAATTCTGTTCTTGACTAATTCTGTATTCACAGTCGTTATCCCCATACTAGTACAAGTCATAACTTTGATCTCACTTAATTAAATTTCCGGTTGGTTTTTTACAGTCTTTAAAGAAACTGATTTTATGTACAAGAATAATCCTGCTAAGTGTGAATAATAGCAGGGTAAAATAAACAGGTGATTATAGGCATCAATTCAGATAATATACACCGTTGGAGAATTAATTTGGCAATTTTGATGTCAGAACAAAGTCAGTTTCTAAATTTAAGTTAAAGTAAATGTGTTGTTTTTCACATATGTTATCAAGGTAAAGTGAGTAATGATTAATATGTATGTGAATGACTGCTTGAAACATGGTAACATTTAAAAGTAATTTCAATTTTTCTCTTTGAAATTAAATATCAGAAAATTTTGATTTATGATTTTGTAAAGTTTCTGTGCTTTATTTTGCATACTTGTGCATGTTTCTTAAATAATAATATTATTAATAATAACATTATTAATTTGTTTAAATAAAATAAGTTTTTGCATACTAAATTTATAAATGAAAATAACTAACATATTTTGTAATATTTAACTCAGTAATTAATATTTCTTTCTCATTCTTTTAAATGTTATTCATTTTTTGAGCAGAATACAAAGAAATATATTACATTACAGCATTTTCATTATTATTCTTTTATCCATACACATACACACTCAAATATATATATGCTTTTATTGCATGTGTGTGATGCAATTTTCTTTTGTTGTCTAGATGATTTCCAGGTTTATTACCTTGCATGAACAAACAACAGGATGCTCAAAGGCCAAGCCTTGTCAAAAAACATATTAGTCACTTTATATATTCGGGATGGGTGAAGCTTGAGACTGGAAGTCAGTTAAGCAAATGCTGGTTTGAATATTTAATAGGTCCCTGGTGTTTTTTCCTTTCTAGTACTGGATCTCTCTAGATGATCACCCAGGTGCTTTCCTGCTATTTTTTCCTGGCACAGACTCCTGGGAGCAAGAAGACACCATCTCAGGGAGCATGTCTTAGTTTTTTCTTTCTGCTTATCGTCTTGTAACTTCTCCTGATGAGGATTCTCTCTCTCTCTCTCTCTCTCTCTCTCTCTCTCTCTCTCTCTCTCTCTCTCTCTGTTTATGTGTGTGTCTGTGTGTGTGCATGTATGGCTGGCTAGGTGAGTGTGAGTGAAGGTGGATGTTAATGGCATGTATGTGTATTGTGTTTGCATTAATGTAGGTGCACATATGTGTGGTTATATGTTTATGAATGTGCCTATCAAGACCACAAGATAATGTTGAGTGTCTTTGATGAGTCTGTACTTTATTTACTAAAACAGTGTTTGGCTTGTGTTGCTAGTCAGCTTGTCTCTGGGATTCCCAGTCTCCAACTGTCCAAAGTAGAGATGAGCAGACACACTCACTCACCACTGACTACTAAAGTTCTAAAGTTTGGTCCTCATATTTGTGTTGCAAGGGCTTTATTCACTCAACAAACTACTAGCCTCTATTATTTTTTTAAAAAATATCACTAATAATTGGCTTTTATGTCCTATATTTCTTTTTTAGAAAGCTTAATGGTGGCATACAAAAAAGCTTTTGACTTTTAAATGTAGATTTTGCATCATTCTACTTTGCTGAAAATGCTTATACATCAGTTTTCTGCTGAAGAATTTTAAGCATAGGATTACATTCTGCAAATAGAGATTATTTGACTTCTTCCTACCTTGTTTGTATTCCTGGTGGCATGTACACTAGTATAGGACTGTGTAAATCACTACATAACTTTTAGAAAGTAGACATATTATGTGGACTAACTGTCACACTAATAGACAAATACTCAAAAAACACAAAGTCCTACAAGTCTTATATATGAAATCTATGTTTATTTTTATGAAATTCACATTAGCTAAGAAATGCAATGGTTTTTTCCCTTATGAGCTTAAGAGAATATATACATATATATGATGGTATTTTAGTCAAACAAGGTAGCTGAAATCAGGGCATTTGGAGACAAATAAAAGGAAGGAGAGATTGTTATGGTAGGTGAAGTAACACAGATTTAGAAATAGGGAATTAACATTGGTTTTCTTTCATGTGGTTTTGCAATAATTTTTATACATTTTTATTCATGTGTGTGTTGAGTGGGGGTAGTTCATTAAACTAGAAAATGAAGCATAAGAAAAGAAATATTGAGCAGAAAATAGAAAAGCAAAATAAAATAAATATCACATAAAACTATAAATGATTGTTTAGTAACTACTGTATTATTACTGTGAAAAACCACAATTACAAAGGCAACTGTTAGAAGGACAGATTTTTTGGCCTATAATTTCAGAAGAATAGAATTTCATCATGATGTCACAACTCAGCCCAGGTACAGAGCTAGTGTCCCAGAACTCCTCCCACATCCAGAGACACTGTGACTCCCAGGAGGTTGTCATAACTAGGCTCACAGATGAGACAACCCCTGCCCCAATACATGGCCTTAGAGGGATCTCCAGGGACCCAGTGGATGCAGACCCTATCTGTCTTGCCCTGCTAAAGACACATCTTCCTACTGGCCCACACCTCTATCTGGGGCAGAGCCAATGCTCCAGACCACCTCCCACACCCAGAGACAGCTTGATTCCCAGAAGGTCCATTACAACATGGAACACAGGCTCACAGAAAAGACAGTATCCAGTTACAAACAGTA
Source organism: Arvicanthis niloticus (assembly GCF_011762505.2). Lineage (NCBI taxonomy): Eukaryota > Metazoa > Chordata > Mammalia > Rodentia > Muridae > Arvicanthis > Arvicanthis niloticus. Next base: position 439,099 of record NW_023045001.1, on the reverse strand, counting down.
ATGCCACTTAAAACCTAAGATAACCAGATGGTGATAAGCAAGCCCAAGGAATAAGCAAGAGAAAACAATGCCACTTGTGATGATTACAACCAAGTTCCCCATCCACAGCAAACCCTGGATACTCTTAACCCTCCTGAAAGTCAAGACTCCAACCTAAAATGTTATTGTATTAAGATGATAGAAGACCTTAAGGAAGACATAAATAACTCTCTTACACAAATACAAGATAACACAGGTAAACTTCTAGAAACCATTAAAGAAGACACAACCCCTAAAGAAATACAAGCAAAACACAATCAAATAGGTGAAGAAATTGGATAAAATGATTCAGGACATTAAAAAGGAAATAGAAATATGAAAGAAAACACAAAGGGAGACAACTCTGGAAATGGAAAATCGAGGAAAGAGATCATGAGTTAAAGATACAAACATCACCAATAGAATACAAGAAATACAAAGAGAATCTAACGTGTAGAACATATCATAGAAGATATTGATGCAACAGTCAAAGAAAACACAAAGCACCAAATATTTTTAACCCACACCATTCAGAAAATTCAGGACACAGTGAAAAGAACAAACCTAAAAATAATAGAAAGAGAAGAGAGGGAAGATTCCCAATGCAAACTGTCAGAAAATATCTTCAACAAAATCAAAAAAGAAAACTTTCCTAGCCTAAAATCAGAGTAGTCATAAAAGTTGTAGTAACTATTTAAAAAGGTGCTGGAGTTCAAGCCTCATGTCTAAGCTGGGGCGTCTCTGGCTAGATAAGATGCCATGTTCAGTGGCCAGAGGGCACTTGGTCACCACAGCTAGGAACAGCCCATCAGAAAAAAATAGCCCTGCCACTCACGAGATGCCAGCATGGAAGATAGCTCTGCCAATCTTCCATGTTGTGTCTGCTAGCATGGGCATTGCCCAGACCATCCTGGCATACATAGAGGCCCAGTAGAAAAATGAGACTCTAATACTTAAAGATTAAGCAAAGGCATACATATTTGGTAAGGACCAAAAATAAGATGCCCTTACAAGCAGAGGTAAAACCCAATACCCAACCTAAACATACCAATTTCCTTTGAGACCCTCTTCCCCTCTATCTCTCATCTCTCTCCTCTCACTCCTTCACTTCTGTCTCCTCTTTCTCCCTTACTTCTCCTCTTCCTCTCTTTACTCCTATCACCTTAGCTTCTCCTACACATAAACATACAAGAAGCCTAAAGAACACTAAATATATTGGAACAGAAAAGACATTCTTCTCATCCCATTATAATCAAAACACTAAATTCACATGCTAGAGTAAGAATATTAAAATTGGTAAGGAAAAAAGGTCAAGTAATATTATGAAGGAAGACCTATTTGAATTGTACCACACTTCTCAGCAGAAAATGTGAAGACAGTAGATCCTGGACAGTAGACCATAACAGAATACAAATGCAAGCCAAGGGTACTATATACAAGAAAACTTTCAATCTCCAAAATGGAGAAACAAAGATATTTTATAATAAAACAAAAGTTAAAGAAGACATTTTCACTAATCTAGGCTACAGAGAATAATAGAAGGAAAACAGCAACACAAAGACAAAAACCAAGAAATTAATCACAACTCAGAAAAAAACATATATTCTGTAATTGAGCAGTCTGAGCAATGTCCTCTCAGTCTGCATTTCCTTACAGCTCTAGAACAAAAAGAAGAAATGACACCCAAAGAAGTGGCGGCAGGAAATGATCAAACTATGGGTAGAAATCAACAAATAGAAAAAGAACAATACAAAAGAATTCCATGAAAAAATGTATTGGTTCTTTTACTAGAGTGTTAAGATCAACAAACTCTTATGCAAATTACCTAAAAGGCAAAGAGAGAATATCCCAATTAGCAAAATCACAAATCAAGAGGTGGACATATGCAGAGACACCTGATAGGTGGAAAAGATTTTCAAAATGCTTCATCCTACAAGGACTCTTACTCAACCATGTTAATTGCTGCTGCCTTCATAATAACCAGCAATTGGAAACAACATATATCTCCATAAGCTAAATAATTGACGAAGAATATGTGGTATATTTATACAGTGGAATATTACTCAGCTGTTATAAAAAATTAACACCATGATAAATTTTCAGGCAAATGTATGGAAATAGAAAAAAAGACATACTGAGTAAAATAACCCAGTCCCAAAAACATAAATATGGTATTTATTGATATATATGTTGATATTAACTGGGCTGGATGTTTTATTTTTGGTCAACTTGACACATGGTTCAATGATCCAAGAGCAACAAACTCAATTGAGAAAATGCTGCCTTAAAATTGGGCTGTGCAGGCAAGACTGCAGGGCATTTTCTTAATTAATGATTGATTGGGAGGGATCCTGATCATTGTTGGTACTACAATCACTGGATTTGTGGCTCTGAGTTTTCTATGAGAAATCAGACTGAGCAAATCATGTGGAACTAGCCACTATGCAGTACCCAACCTTGTTCTCTGCATCAGCTTCTGCCTCCAAGTTTTTGCACCATTTCTGTTTGTATTCTGTCTGCCTTCAATGATGAAGAGCAATAAAGAAGTGTAAGCCAAGTAAGTCCTATTCTTCACAACGTGCTTTTTGGTCACAGTGTTTTGTGACAAAAGAAACACTAAGACATTTGATACAATATAAGTGATGTGTAGTCTACAGTCTGTAGATTCACAGAAGTTAGGTATAGAATAAGGGACTGGGGTGGTTACATGGATGTCCATGGTATGGGGAAATAGAGTAGAATGTATTGGTAGACTGGGATGGACAAGAATGAGAAGGTCAATTAACATGGGTAAGGAGATTGCATTGAGGGAGAGAGTACAGGGAGAGATAGTTGGAACTGAGAGGCATTTCATGCATGATATGAAAACCTAGAGCAGTGACCATTTTCTAAAATATGTAAAGGTGAGCCTAAAGCCTAAGTCTCTTATTAAGGAGAAAGTCTGATTGCCAATTGGCCATCTCATGTTTCCAAACAATGCTACCACTACAGGTACTAAGTTCCATTCCATAGAGTTGTTAACCATGGGGATACCATGCAAATCTCCAATCAACTGAGGACACTGTCAAAGAGAATGGGCTGTTCTCTGCAAACTGACTCTGGGGCTCCACTGCTGAGGAAAATACCAACACAAATCAGTGATCATGAAGAAAGCAAGCTGTTGCCTACACGGGGCCATCACTCACACTTTCTAGTACCTTTGTTTCAGGAAGATACTCTGGAGTCTAACAAAAGAAAAGTGTTAACTCTAACCCAGCAACAAAACCTTTGTTATGAATCTTTTCTGCCTGCAAGACTTGCTAAGTTAATGTTGTAGATAACTTGTGGGAGTGAATAAAGAGTAACTGATTTCACTTAAAGTGCATTCCACAAGATGAAACCCATATAAAAGACTGCATGTCTCTGCCCAGTTTTGTCTTGCATTGACCCTGGATTCCCCAGAGATATCCTGGAGGATCCATGGATTCCATAACCCTAGGTAGGAACACCCACACACTGCCCTAAACCCATGGCTGGGTGTTGAGAGCACTCAGATTCCAGGGGGTACACAACCCCCTCCACCCCTGCAGAATAGCACTCCCCATCTACTCCTCTCCCAGATCTGAGGCCTGGACCAGACCTCTGCCCTGTCTGCTCTTGTGTGGACACCAGATTTTTCCCAAGACATTCTGGAAGGTCCACTCAACACAGAGCCAAAGAGGAACAACTGAACTCAGGGCTTCAGACAGCATATCCTGAGATATCCTAGAGGAGACACTGCACTCAGATTAGTGGGTACCTTATCTTGAGACATCCTAGAGGATACACTTCACCCAGAACAGCAGACATCTGTCTGGTCTGCTACCTTGGAGGCACCATATCCTGAAACATCATAGAGGTAACACTGTATTTAGTGCAACTGGGGAAGATCACAGAGACATCTGGACCCTGAGAAGATCAGACACAAGCAAGATAACTGGAAAAGCAGGCTTTAGTTAGAGACAGCAAGTACAGGCAGCACTACAGTTAACAAGATGGAGAAAGTCAAGCACAAGAACGTAAGCAATAGAATCCAAAGTTACATGGCATCATCAGAACACAGTTCCCCCATCATAGCAAGCCCTGAACACCCCATCACACCACAAAAGCAGGATTCAGAGTTAAAATCACTTCTTATGATGATAATAGAGGACTTTAAGAAAGACATAAATAACACTCTCCAAGAACTTAAGGAGAACACTGGTAGACAGAAAGAAACTCTTAAAGAGGAAGCACTAAAATCGATTAAGCAATTCCAAGAAAACACTACCATCAGGAGAAGGAATTACACAAAACAATGCAGGATCTAAAAATGGAAGTAGAATAAATAAATAAATCACAAAGTGAGACTAGCCTGGATATAGAAAACCTAAAATAAGAATCACAGTCATAGACACAAGTATCACCAACAGAATACAAAAGATTGAAGAGAGAATCTCAAATGCAGGAGATACCATGGAGAACATTGACACAATTGTCAAAGAAAATGCAAAATACAAAAAATCTACTAACCTAATATATATAGAAAATCCAGGACACAATGAGAAGGCCAAACCTAAGGAAAAATAGGGATAGATGAGGGGGAAGACTCGCAACTTAAAGGACCAGTAAATATCCTCAACAAAATTATCAAAATCATCAGATCCTACTACAGAGGCCTATACTCAACAAAATTGGATAATCTAGATGAAATGGAAAATTTTCTAGATAGATACCAGGTACCAAATTAAACGAGGAGCAGACAAATCATATAAACAGTCACTAACTCCTAAAGAAATAGAAGCAATCATTAAAATCTTCCCACCAAATACATGTCCAGGCCAGATGGTTTCAGTGCAGAATTCGATCAGAACTTCAAGGAAGACCTAATACCAATCCTCTTCAAGCTATTCCATCGAATAGAAACAGAAGGAACACTACCAAATTCGTTCTATGAACCTACCATTATGCTCATACCTAAACCATAGAAAGACACAACAAAGAAAGAGAACTACAAATGAATCTCTCTTATGAATATTGATGCAAAAATACTCAATGAAATTCACAAAAACCAAATCCAAGAACACATCAAAATAATTATCCATCATGATCAAGTAGGCTTTATCCCAGTAATGAAGGGATGGTTCAAAATTCAGAAATCTATCAATGTAAATCACTACATAAATTAACTCAAAGAAAAAACCCACATGATTAACTCACTAGATGCTGAGAAAGCTTTTGACAAATTTCAAAACTCCTTCATGTAAAAAGTTTTGGAAAGATCAGGAATTCAAGGCCGATACCTAAACATAGTAAAAGCAATATACAGCAAGCCAGTAGTCAACATCAAACTAAATGGAGAGAAACTTGAAGCAACCCCACTAAGATCAGAGAGTAGACAAGGCTGCCCACTCTCACCTTATCTATTTAATATAGTACTGAAAGTTCCAGCTAGAGCAATTAACAACAAAAGGAAGTCGAAGGGATACAAATAGGAAAGGAAGAAGTCAAAATTATACTATCTGCAGATGATATAATAGTATACTTAAGTGACCCTAAAACTTCCACCAGAGAACTCCTAAACCTGATATACAACTTCAGCAATGGGGCTGGATATAAAATCAACTCAAACAATTCAGTATCATTCCTCTACTCAAAGGAAAAATAGGCTGAGAAAGAATATAGGGAAATGACACCTTCACAATAGCCACAAATAAAATAAAATATTTTGGAGTGAATCTAAATAAGCAAGTGAAAGATCTGTATGAAAAGAACTTCCTGTCTCTAAAGAAAGAAACTGAAGAAGATCTCAGAAGATGGAAAGATCTCCCATGCTCCTGGATTGGCAGGATTAACTTAATAAAAATGGCCATCCTGTCAAAATTAATCTACAGATTCAATACAATCCCCATCAAAATTCCAAATCAACCCTTCATAGAGATAGAAAGAGTAATTTACAAATTCATTTGGAATAATAAAAAAACTAGGATAGGGATAACTATTCTCAACAATAAAAGAACTTCTGGAGGAATCCCCATTCCTGATCTCACACTGTATTACAGAGCAGTAGTGATAAAAACTGCATGGTATTGGTACAGAGACAAGCAAGAAGATCAATAGAATAGAAGTGAAGACTCAGAAATGAACAAGCACACCTATGGTCACTTGATCTTTGACAAGGGAGCTAAAACCATCCAATGGGAAAAGGTCAGCATTTTCAACAAGTGGTGTGGGTGCAACTGGAGGTCAGCATGTGGAAGAATGCAAAGTAATCCGTTCTTATCCCCTTGTACAAACATCAAGTCCAAGTGGATAAAGGTCCTTCTCATAAAGCCAGATACACTGAAACTACTTGAACAGAAGTTGGAAAAGATCCTCGAATACCTAGGCACAGGGGAAATGTTCCTGAACAGAACACCAATGGCTTATGTTCTAAGATCAAGAATTGACACATGCATACTCATCAAATTGCAAAGCTTCTGTAAGGCAAAGAACACTGTCAACCAGACAGATTGGGAAAAGGTCATTAGCAATCCTAGATCCAGTACAGGGCTAATATTGAATATATACAAAGAACTCAAAAAAGTAGACACAAAACAATCAAATAACCCCATTAAAAATTGGGTACAGAGCTAAACAAAGAATTCTCAATTGAGGAAACACAAATGGCTGAGAAGCACCTTAGGAAATGTTCAACATCCTTAGTCATCAGGGAAATGCAAGTCAAAACAACACTGAGATACCACCTCACACCAGTAAGAATGGTTAAGATCAAATATTCAGGTGAGAGTAGATGCTGCCAAGGATGTGAAGAAAGAGGAACACTCCTTCATTGTTGGTGGGGTTTCAAGCTGGTACAACCACTCTCGAAGTCAGTCTGGCGGTTCCTCAGAAAATTGGACATAGCACTAACTGAGGACCCAGCTATACCACTCCTGGGCATATGCCCAGAAAATGCCCCAACATATAATATAGACATATGCTCCACTATGTTCATAGCAGCCTTATTTATAATAGCCAGAAGCTGGAAAGAACCTAGATGCCCTTCAACAGAGGAATGGACACAAAAATATGGTACATTTACACAATGGAATATTACTCAGCTATTAAAAATAGTGAATTGGAGAAATTACTAGGTTAATAGATGGAACTAGAAAAAATCATCCTGAGTGAGGTAACCATCTCACAAAAGAGTACACGTGGTATTTACTCACAGATAAGCGGATACTAGCTCAAATGTTTGAAACAACAGAGATTCAACTAACAGACCACATGAAGATCATGAAGAAGTAAGAACAATTGTGGATTCTTAGGTCTTTCTTAGAAGGAGTAACTGAACTCCCAAGGGAGCAAATATGGAGCAAGGTGTGGGACAGAATCTGAAGGAGAGGTTGTAAGGAGGTCTTTCCACCTGGGTATTCATCCCATGTGCAGTCACCCAAAATAGATGCTGATATATATGACAGGAAGGGAAAGCTGACAGCAGGCTGATAAGGCTATTGCTTTAGATGTCCCCCAGAGTCTGACATACCCAGGGGCAGATACTCACAGCTAACCATTAATCTGGTCAAGGGTTCCCAATGGAGAAGTTAGAGAGTAAACTGAAGGAGCCAAAAGTGTTGGCCCCATGTGGAGAGCAACAATACCAACCAGCCAGAGCTACCCAGGGTCTAATCCTCCAGCCTAGGAGCACATATGGAGAGGCACATGACTCCAGTTGTATATGTAGGGGAGGAAGGCCTTGTTGGGCATAGGTGGGAGAGGAGATCTTTGGTCCCATGAAGGCTGAACACTGAATGGGGGCGGGGGCGGGATCTGAAGGTGGGGAGGGGTGAGTGGGTGTTAGGTAGGTGCACATCCTCATAGAAGTAGGAGGATGGGGGATAGGATAAAGGGTTGCTGGGTGGTGGGGCAAATGCAGTGAGGGGATAAAATTTGAAATGTAAATATTATATTCAATAAAAGAGGAGGGGGAAGCAGCCAGAACCAACATCCTTAATAAAATGTCAGCCCAAAAAAAAAAAAAACTCTGTTCTTCTATAATTTGCCTACATAATGTTGGTTTTTCACAGTAGTAGTTACCTAGTGTGAACATTGCAGTAATAAAGATACATTGCATATATGTCAGTAATTGGACTTAGAATCTTTTGAGTATTTGTCCAGGAGTGTGACAGCTAGGTTTTATAATAAGTCTACATTTGAAAACCTATGTAGTGATTTACATAGTGCTATACTAGTTTATAAGCCACAAGGACTACAAATAAGAGAGGAAGAAGTCAAATGATCTCTATTTGTAGAAAATATGACCTGTGCTTTAAAGCCTTCAGCAGAAAACTCATATAAACATTTTCAGCAAATAGGAATAATACAAAATCAACATTTAGAAGTCAACAGCTTTTATGTATGCCACCAACAATCTTTCTAAGAAAGAAATAAAGGACATAAAAGCCAATTCTTAATATTATTTTAAAAAAATAATATGAGCTGGTAGTTTTTTGATTGGTTAAAACACTTGCCACACAAATGTAAGGACAAAAGATCAGATCTCCAATACTTAAAGTGAGTGAGTGTGGCTGCTCACCTATATTCTGGAGAGTTAAAGACTGGAAAATCCAGGGACAAGCTGGCTAGATAGAAAAGCCAAACAGTATTTCAGTAAATAATGTGTAGACTCACCAAAGACACATAACACTGAAATGTAGAAACTTCAGGCACATGCACATACATGCAGATACAGCCATACATATGTGCAACTACCTACATGAAAACACATTACACATACATGGCATTAACATAAACCTCCAGTCACACACACACACACACACACACATACACAATCATAAATTAAGATATATATATATATATATATATATATATATATATATATATAGAGAGAGAGAGAGAGAGAGAGAGAGAGAGAGAGAGAGAGAGAGAAATACACATGAAGAGGAGTTACAAAAAGATAACCGGAAAGGAAAAATTAAAGCAGGCTCCCTGAGATGGTGTATTCTTGTTTTCAGAACTCTCTGACAAGAAAACTACCAGGAAAGCACCTGGGCAATCATCTAAACAGGTCCAGTACTGGAAAGAAAAGAAATCCAAGGCTTACTAAATATCTGAACCAGACTTTGTTTAACTGATTTCCAATCTCAGGCTTCTCCCATCACAAAATAGAAAATTTACTAATGTGGTTGTTGACAAGGCTTGGTCTTCTCTGTCTTTCCAGTGAATCCAGTTGTTTATTCATGCAAAGGAATGAACTTGGTAATCATCAAGACAACAGTGAAAAATTCTTTTAAAAACATGCAATAAAATCAATAAAGCATATGTATGTGAATATGTATATGAATAAAAGCATATGCATGAATGTGCTGTAATGAATCTGATTTCTTTGTAGTCTAATCAAGAAAATGAATAACTTTGAAAAGCTCGAGAAATGAATATTAATCACTGAAGTAAATGCAACAATATATACTATTTTGTTATTTTAATTTTTAAATTTACTATGCAAAAAAGTTATTTAATCTAAACAATTTTATAATGTTAGTATTAAAGATATTATTTAGGAAACATTCAAAGGTGTGTAAAATAATACACAGAAATCTTAGCCAATCATAAATCAAGTAATGTCATACATGTACATATAACCACTACTCAGTTTACCTTGATAGATTAGGTGAGGTAAACATAGACACTATAACTGAAATTGATAAACCTATTTAGTGTTGACATTAGAATTGCCAAGTTAATTCTAAAAAGGTATATATTATCTGAATTGATACTAATAATTTTCTCTCCATTAGCCCTGCAGCAAGTTCTTCATGCCTAGCAGGATTATTCTGGTATGTAAAAAAAATCTCTTCAAATACAGTAAAATAACAACTGGAAATTCAGATAAATGAACCAAAATTATGACACGTACTAGCATGAGGATAATGACTGTGAATACATAAGTAGTCAAAAACAGAATTTACCACAGATTAAAGAAAAAAGATGGATTACCTTGAAGCAGATATATGCCTTTAAATGAAAATTATTTGGATATATTTGCATTAAAAAAAGAAAGTGAATGATTAACATTTGGAAAATACAAGGAGAAAGAATGTTGCAGAGCACTAAAGGAATTGCACAGTATTATAATTAGATAATAGAAAAGTACTTATCTGCTTCTAAACTACACCAGGGTTATTGGCTGTGTAGCCAGAAGAAACAAATTATTCACAAAATAAATCAAATAAAGCAAGGAAACAAACAAAGCCCTTTCAACCAGCAAGATCAAAATTATGCTCAAATATATTGGAAAGGTGTGTGAATACCAAATCAAGTTTCTCTGTCAGTAAAATGGTATCTTCATACATATCTACAATCTTACACATGTTCACTGTACCATCTGCTGTACTAACATGACCTTTCAAAGAATCACCTTGACTAAGGGTTTCAAAATTATTCTCTGCAACTATGCTTCAGCTGTGTCATTGAAATGAAAGCAAATGGCCAAAGTAGAGCCACCAAGATGAGCCAGTAGCCTATTGTGCCTTCAGGAGAATTATGTGCTCTTCCAAACACAATCCAAATACATAAATGTTATAAGTACTCACTGTACACTTTGACAGGCAAAGCAATTACTTAAGCCCATAGGAGCTACATTCAAGAGTCTGACTCCATGTGTGTTCTCAATCTATACACTTAGTCAAACACAGATAAAAGTATCAACTTGCATCTATACTCTAAGTAAACTAATATTTTGTGTTTATTTTCCAAATAATAGCTATAATAGTATATAATTTGTACAATAATAATATTGCAATATGTGTTATTTAGTCATTTAGAAATGACTTTCAGCATCCAGAAAGACTAAGAGTTGTCATAAATTTTTCTAGGATATGTCGTCTTTACAATACAGAATAATATCTGTAATATCATTCCATACATTTTATGTTCTATTCAAATTCTATCACTTCTTCTTTCCATAGTACAATACCAAAGTGATTGTCTACTCCACACAATCTCTGAGGAGCAGGGTTCTGGATCAGCATTTTCCATTCAGTTACGAGGCTCCAATAGACATCACTGCAACACTGATGGCCTCCAGTTAGATGGTAATATACTGGAGCAAGAGGGACTTGAGAGCACAGTCTTCTCAGCATCCCTTGCACTTCCCAATCATGATGCTTCTTTAACAATTCTTTGTCATGGCCTCTGACAGTGGCACCAGACCAGGTAGCACTCTGGATTCTAAGGAAGAGGGTCCTCAGTGTCCCTCCACATTCAGAATGCTTGGATGATTGCCCTGCTACTGCAAGCACTGCTGCCAGGTGAAACACCTTGAGACAGGCCCATGCAGTTCCAAGGCAAACACTCTGGAGCTTTGCTTGATTCTATAGAACAATGGTCATTCTAGTTCTCTGCCCTTTCCCTCCCAGACGTGTCCACAGTTGTCGGGAGATATATCTTCTCTCAAATGGTCCTGCTTAACTGCTTTTTTTCTGTATTTTATTCTTGGCAAGTACAATCACTGTCTCTTCATGCAATGAGAGCTTATTTCCCATTTCTGCTGTTAATTTTGTTAATGACTGAAAATGACAGACATGTGAGCAAAGGCCAGCGAGCCTCAACATGGACTTTAACCTCTGAACATAGACCTCCTGTTTCTCAGCCTCCATGGCCGGGGACTCTCTTCAGTGTCCACCAACCAAATATTCACACTCTACCCCAAAAGGGCAAGCAGTTGCTGAATTTCCAGACTCCATGGCCTGGATGGCCCCGTCAGTGTCTCCCAAAGAGGGAAGCATTTGACTAGCAAAAACATGAGGGACTTTGCACATCGTGGTCTCATTAGACTGACTTGTCACAAGTTCAGTTGCCCAATGCCCTACAAAGACCAGAGATTCAAAAAACTAGATGCTAAGTTACAGAACAGCTACAAAGGAACTCTGGCAAATAGTAGGGCAGTTTTTCATGCCCTAAAACAGCACCTTCTATTGGATTCACTGGGGAGGCACTTAATAATTTACAGTTGTTACTGAACTTCCAATTGTAGCTTAGAGCTCTTGGCAGTGGACAACCCATGATTAGTCTACATTAAGGTCCAAGAAGACACGTGAAGGACCCTATATCCAACATTCCCTAGATGGTCAGGATCTAAAATTTTATTGGCACAAAGTGCTAGGTTAGAACCAAAGAGGACTTTGGCCACAAAAGTCAAGGAAATAATTCCCAATATTTGGCTATACCAAATATCAAGATCACTGTATTATCTAAGCATCAGAGACATTTCCATAGAAGCTGATGGTAGCATATACAGAAATCCACAGCCAAGCATTTAGGAGAGATCAGGAAATTGAGTAGAAGATGAGGAGGAAGGGTTGTAGGAACCAGAGGGTCAAGGACACCAGAAGAGGACAGCCCACAACATTAACTAAGCAAGGTTCATAAGGGTTCAAGATAGAACCACAGATCCCCTGTGGGTCTTCAGTAGGCCCTCTTCATACATGCTGTGGTTGCTTAACTTGTTATTCTTGGACTCCGCACAGTGGGAGTAGGGATGTCTCTGACTGTTTTGTCTGTGTGATTGATTTCTTCCTAATGGATTGCCTCATCCAGCTTTGATAGGATAGTTTATATTTATGCTTGCTCTATTCTGCATGTTTAGTTGATATCCCAGGGAATCCTGCTCTTTTCGAAAGGAAACAGAGGAGCAGTGAATGAGAGGAAGAAGGAAGGCGAAGGAATGACTAAGAAAAGTGAGTCGGGAAGGCTGCAGATGCCATGCATTCATGACAGAAAAATAAAAAAAATCAATGTAGCCTTAGAGGTTACACACATGTACAAGGTTTAATGTGACCAATATCTTTGACCAAAAGGAGCATACATTTCTTTTCTGCCAAACGTGAAATTTTATATACTCTTTTGAATAATATTATCTCATACCTTTCAGCATTATTTCATGCATGGTAAACTCAATTCCTTATACATTGAGACAAATCAGACCAAGCTACTCTAAGTAAGAGAGACTTCCACTTTTAACCCAGATGGGTAGAAAAATACCCTTATGATAGAAGCGACCTCATAACACACTGATTCTTGTTTCCAGAGCCCACAACTAATGTTATGTGTCTGTATGCTGATAATCAGTCATAGTGGAAAATCTACCCTTCATAACAACCCCTACTTAGCTGATGATAGATTTAAGATTACAGAAAGAATGCCTATGAGACTAGTATATGTACTTTAATATTGCTGCCAATTTGCAATGTAACTTCCAAACATATGTCTCTTCTAGACTTTGAGAATGAATAGAAGCCGAGTGGTATTGGGGATGTTCCTGGTCACAAGGAATTACTTAATATGTCTCCACTTAACAAATTAATCTGAAATGTTTTCATTTTGTTCAAGAGGGTTTGCTCCTGGCTGTTTGGCCTTCTCTGTCTGACACAACCCCTCTAGTGCTTGGCACAAGAGACTTTCTACTTCTCCTCAAAAAGGTTTCATTTCTCCCCTTTCTAACCCAACAGGATGGGTTCCTACATTCTTCCTGACTTGAAATGCCCTTGGAAGAGTCCACATTTCACCAAGGCTGTCCTCTCTGGTTAGAAGTCCATGAAATACAAGCTGGTCCAGAAAATCAAGTATAGCCTTGAGTCCAATTACCCATAATGGCATGGTTTCATTTACACACAGATCTGAGTAGCTGAACCCAAATCTGAAGAGTTAGTCTTGTTTGGCATAGCTATCCAACCTGTGCACAAATAATGCAATTGCTGCCTGGATTCTCAAAGTTTCTACTAATAATATGAACATCCTAAGTTGTAAGGAACTGTAGACAGGGAGGACAATAAGGATATGGGTGGAAGTTATTATTAAATTTATTATCATTAAATAAAGATAAATCAGTATAGAAGACACCATTCTGTTTCTATGAAGCATTAATACCATAAAGAAAAGGAAAATGATGAGAACAATTGGTTATGTAAAAGCTTTCTGATGTGACAGCAACATGAATTGACAAGCAATTTCTTTAATACTGCACATGATGTGAAAACAACAGTGAACTATTGTAGTTGAAGTCTACAAAGTGATTTGCCATTCAACTAAAAAATTAAATGTCTTTACTTTTCTGGCGTCCCTGATTGATTCTTCCTGGTTTAAGTTTAAGTTCCAGGATGTTTTTCACACAGTTTATGTTCATAATTAGCCATTATTATATGACTAATAATTAGACATTATTCATATGACTATGGAATTGGTAATATGAATCTACTTAGCTTGAACTATGTGTGAACATTTTCCTGCTTTTGGATATAGAGACCAAGGTACATAGATTCAAATTTTTCTTAGGGTGATATCATGAAACTTTGGGAAAAATAGAGTAGGAACAGGCAAGATGGCTAATGGTCATCAGCTATTGGATTAGGGTACGTCGAATGCCTCATTAGCATGGGGAAGCATTTCAGGAATCTCAGTTTCTGATTGAAAAGTGCTTATAAGAAAAAATAAAATCGATACCATAATCGAATTGAGAGTATGTGATGCTCATCTGGTAGAGAGAAAAGTGGATGTTTTCCCTAAACAAGCTCAGTGAAGAAGAAATCCTGCTATTGAAAGGAGTCTCCCATATTGCATTGATAATAGAAGATATCCAATCACAGTGGGCTTCAACGTAATTTAGAAGTGTTTCTCAAATGTATATGTGTGTATACACTCACACACACATGTGCGCACACACACACACACACACACACACACACACACACACATATATATATATATATATATATATATATATATATATATATATATAATAAACTTTAATGATTTAAATTTATATTATGAGACATTGACATTGTTTCAGGATAAACACAAGTTTACAAAGTGGAAGATTCTGTGTGGTTTTATTTGTCTATCAGTTTTTCTCAGAATCCTCTTACTGTAGCATAGCTCCCAATTGCATGAGTAAAAATTGTAATAAGCTCAATAATTTTAATTAGAAAAGTTTCCTTTTGTGAGAGCATACATATATGTGCATGCACAACCCAATCAGAAATGCCAAAGCTTAGAGGCTGTATTATCCACAAGGACTCCACATTTCTTTCCTGTGGTAGCTTCCCTATGGTTGCTTTTCTGTTTAGCACAAGGGAATTTATTAATTTCCCTTAACCTTGGAATTGGTTATATGAATCTATACAGCTTAGACTCTGTGTAAACTTTTTGCATTTGTTTGTCAGAAGTACATGTTTATGTGATCTTGGCCTATGGATATCTGGTAGCTAAGACATTAGAAACATAAGTGTGTTTGCAGAGTACAAGAGGCTATAATTACATGATACATCAGCCTCAGGATATTCAAGTGAAAGTTTTAATTTGAATGAGTAGGTAATTTTAGTAGGTTTATTTATGTGAATGTAGGAAGTAACTTTTAGGAATATTCAGGCAGGTGTTGCTGAGACATATCCCTCAGCTCAAGTCTTCTGGTGGAGATGTTTCATGGCAGCCACAGGCTTAACTCTGCTCTTTGGTCTAATTAAGCACATCTCATACAACAGCATAATGATGCTGATGGCTGAAAGCAAAGCTATCAGCATTCACAATGGGAAAACATGTGTTTTGTGCTTTCTTAGCAGATCATTTTTTCCAACAGGAAACGTTGGTGGAAAATCAAGGGTACTTTCTCCATAAAGGTCCACCACATGGTTCCAGCTCCCAGCCAAACTGTGCAAATAATATTTAGAAACAGAAACAAGATAGAAGTGTTGTAGCACAGGATCATAAAATCAGGATATGGGGCTCTGATCCAGCAAAACATAATAGCTACAGAAGTAAAAATAAGGACAATGGGCTGCATAAAATTAGCTAACATCATAAGATCCCAAGCATAATCAATTTCAATTGAGATAGTCCAGTTGGAGTTCATAGCACTGTGTACTGTTATTCTGATTATTCTACCTGATATGTTAACTTCTTGATAATATTAAGATTCCCACAGTCCAATGTAATCATACATAGAGCCTTGTGGTTAAATTCCCACAAATGCCAGTATCTACTAGTAGCTAGACTTAAACCAAATCCCCAGAATATAAAGCTGCACAGAAAGCTTGCCAATCTGAAAATCCACTCCTTTACTTCAGTAGAACTGTAGTTGATGTCAGAGGAGTGCAGAATCAATCAAGCACAACACATTAAAAAAAGACACAATACAAGTTATTGTTAGAGCTCTAACTATTCATGTTATATTTCTCCTGTAGAAAAGTTGCATTTAAGATTTCTACATACATGTTAGTCTTTTCATTACTACAGACAAAAATAAGAGAGTGATTTACTTTTTCAATTGCTATCAAATTTTGGGTATTGCTCAATGAACAAAAGCATTTGCTGTTCCTGTAATTGACCAGGTGTGTTTCCCAACATTCTCCTTGGGAAGTTCCCAACCTCTTCCATGGAGATAATTGCTTTTCTGTCCTTCAAGGAAATGGCACTTCAACACACCCAAAGATGAGCTAGTGAGCTCAATTTTATCACCAAAACCATGTGATTCATTTATATATACAAAGAAATATGATGAATTAAAGACTGATAAACACAAAAGAGTAACTCTAGGTAGAGAAATTACTCTACAGTTGTTATTTATAGGCACTGACATACTTATGTAAAATTTTGTTACAAATTATAATATTGTTTAAACCTTCTGCCTCTGGCCTGGATACCAGTGGCTCGAGCAGTCTCCCAGCCGATGTGCTTCCCTCTGGAAACTGAGTTCGGTGGCACCCTAGGGAGGGCAAGGATCACAGAGCAGAAGAATACACACCCTTGGTGTATCTACTCATCAAGCATACTGAGCAGACCTGCCCAAACCTCCGATGTCCTGGAATTCCATCTGGATGCAGTGAAGACACAGCATCAGAGGCTTATAAACTCACTCTTCCCCCACACCCATCTTCTAATATCTCAACACCCGTAATTAGCTTGAAGAAGTTAAAGAAGAGTCACCACCACTATTCCCTGGGCTTGGGGAATAAGATGTTTAATAATGGTCTATCTTTCTAGGGAAAAGTAGTGGTTTTGTTGGAACAGAGAGGATTAGCTAGGACTTATTGCATAGCCATAACCTATTGGTAGAAATCTGTCTAATTATTATCAAGATGAAGTTATAATTTCTTAAATGGTACAAAATTTACTTTGATTTCAAACTTAAGGTTTTCATTGGTACGAGTTTCTTATTAATATAAAAATGAGATGAATATTGATACTCTCATGGGCATTGTGCCTGTATAACTCATTTAGGAATACAGGGCCTAGACCCAGTCCTTCTTTAACTATTTTAACTGATTTGGGACTGTTAACCTATGAGTTAAGGGACTATAGCAAATTCATGTCTTTGAGTTTATTGTTAGGAGGTTTCCCATATTTTATTTAAAAATAGCTGATAGGAGTGAACAGACAACAGTCCAGGTTACCTTACATGGATAGTTGGTTTTCAAAACATCAGAAGTCCGTAGAATTGACAATACAAATATTTATATATTAATGTCCATTCTGATTACACACCTGTCAGCTCCTGACAAATTCCTGTCGTGGATTCTAAGAAGAAATTGAGCATTCTTGGAGTTAGGATTGTTGTGTGGTGACAGCCACTAGGCAAAAATTGCCTCTTTCCATCTACAGACAAATTAGTGTCCAGAAAAGGACACACATGCAGAATCGTCGACTGATTATATCTGCCCAGACAGAGTAATCAGCCTTTAATAATCCTGCATCACTAAGATCTCTCAGATGACTCTGGGCCAGAAGGCTGAAGATTTGATGCTCCAACGTTCGGTAGTATAGGGGCTTTTCAAGTGTTCAGCGGTCTCTATCAATTGGCTAAGCTTTAGAAGCTAGGTTTAATACTTCCCATAACTTCAGTTAACTCAGTCATTTTGGATTTCTGACAGGGATGTAGACCTATAGTCTCACAGCCAATCCTGGCTATTGACTTTGAGGTAAAAGATCTGATTAGATAGTTTTCAGCTGACATTCATTCTAAAGCCAAAAAAAAAGCCAGGATCAAAAGTAAGTGTTTTAGTTAGAAGAGATGACAGAAGTTCTGTTTAGTCAACAAAATGATGGACTGCGTATTAGGACTCTCTTGTACCTCACTGGTACAAATCGGCATAATTATGCTCTAATTGTATCTTGAGAGAAAAGTTTCATTTTAACAGGAAGGGTGGTATGTAGGAGGAGCTAAGGTGGAGTACTGAGTGGAAGAGAAGGAGTAAGAAGAGGAGGAGAAACAGGAGAGGAGAGGCTAGGTGATGAAAGAGAGAAAGAGGAGGGAGACAAGGAGGCAGATGTTCATGTATCCCTACCAGTTAAAGATTGTTGATATATCGAGGTTGGGTATTGTGTTACACCAATGATTTAACAATACCAAACATATAAAGTCTATGATTAACATTTTTTAAAAAAGTATAAATGGAAAAGGAGGCATGGGATAGGGGTTTTCTAAGGAGGGGAATGGGAAAAGGGGATGGCATCTGAAGTGTAAATAAAATATCTAATAAAAAATATAATAAAATGAAGAAAAAAGTATGAAAATAGTGAATCTGTAGAGAAATCTCTAAAAAATTAACAATTGATTGACAGAAAATTCATTATAAAAGTGAAGACTGTTTAGGAAAAACTAGGGAAAAAGTCAATAGTAGCATGGAAAATTTTTAATAAAATTGAAGGCAATATTTTTAAAATTAGTGATAATATTAATGTAAATAGAGAAAAAATTGTTGAAAAAATTTAGAAAATTTGACAAAAACATTTGGTTAAAATGTATCATATAAATAACATTACAGTATATTATATATTTATATTATTTATTACATGTTATATATAATACAATATAAAATACTTATATTAATATATTATATTATATTTATTAAGATATTAATTGTGAATTTTATATTTGTATACTATGTTATTACATTGATCAATTATATTACTTAATATATTACACATTAGTATTGTATTGGTATTCTATATTATAATATTAATTTACATTATATATTATATTACATTATATATTATAATTTATATATGTTATATCATATATAATGTGATATTAACAGTTATATATTCATATCTATAATATATAATATTGGTGCCATGACTCACTAACAGCTCAGCTGCTATAGGGGTGTATATCTTGTCTTCCTATGTCAATTGTAGAAGACAACCACCTTCCCAGAATCACCACAGGATGTCATAACTTTGTTGCCACACCCATGATGTCACATTTGTGAGGTATATCCACATCATACCCCTGATGTCATACCATGATGATATACCTGTAATTTCACTCTCATGATATCATACCCATGTTGTCATACCCATATTGTTATCCCCATGATGTCATACCCGTATTGTTATGCCCATGATATCATATGCATGATTTCACAACAGTGATGTCATACCCATGTCAAACCTGTCATACCCATGATGTAAAACTCATGATGTCATGCCCTTAAAGTCACACTTGCTATGTCACACTTTTGATTACACACTCGTGATGTCAAACTTGTGATGTCACACTCATGACATACCACTTATGATTTCATACCCATGAAGTCATACCCATGTAATACTCATGTTATCATGCCCTTGATGACACATGCATGATGTCACACTGTGACACTCATGATGTCATATACACGATATCATACCCATAATGTAACACCCCTGATGTCATGCCCATGATGTCACACAGATGATGTCATACTCATGATGTCATACATCAGTGACTCACAAAACATTACCATGATCAAGAACAATCATCATTCCAGTCATAAAAAGGAATAAAAAATAAACAATAGTAGTAATAATAATGAATAAGGTCAACCTCAACCTATAGATAAAGAGTATTGATGATGGATATTGATCCTTGATGGCGAATTCTGAATCAATATTCAGAATTATTCATTTTTACATTTATTTGTTTATGATTTCTTATGGTGTTGAGCACAGCTTGGTCCGTGAAGGTTAGGTTAAGTGTAGTGGAAACCCTTAAGGTGGTATATGTGAACAGGCCATAGCACAGGTTGGCACAAGGTGTAGAAAAACTTAATGTGGACAACAGGGAAATTGTACCTGAGGGTACCTTTCTGTCTTGGTAAAAGGATGAGACAATTGTTTAATAATAAATTATATAGAGGGTGACAGGATTCTTCCTTGTTTGGGGTGGTGGGCCTTGCACCTCTGAGAACTCAGAGCAGGCCTGCCTGGATAGAAAGAGCTGTCTTGCTTGTATGAGAGCAGATGCCTCCAGGAAGCTTGGGAGGGAGGCAGAAGTGGAAAGCAATGCCAGACTTCTCTCCTGGTGGTTATTAGATGGGTCTATTTACACCAGCTGTGACTTAAGCTCTCAACAGTGCAGGAGAGGACCTCTGGAGACTCTCAGTGCTCAGGAAAGGAAGGCTTGCAGGTGGATAGTGAAAAGCACTTCAGAAATGACCATGGTATTCATTATCTTGTAAACAAAGAGGTGCTTCTTTCCTAGAAAATGTACCTGGACGTGTATACATTGGCAAGCCAAAAACAGATAGAAGGAGGTAGGTAGGTATTTAGGTAGGTAGAAAAAGATAGATAGATAGATAGATAGATAGATAGATAGATAGATAGATAGATAGATACATACATACATACATACATACATACATACACAGATACATAGATAGATAGATGATAGATAGATAGATAGATAGATAGATAGATAGATAGATAGATAGATTGATAGATAGATATAGAACTAGAAAGATAGAAAGATAGGAGGTATGTACGTAGGTAGGAAGGTTGGTAGGTAGCTAGATATGTAGTTAGGTAGGTAGGTAGGTAGAAAAAGGTAAATGATAGATAGATTGCCAGTTAGATAAGTAGGTAGATAGATAGATAGATAGATAGATAGATAGATAGATAGATAGATAGAAGATAGATCATGCGGTGTTAGTGATCTCTTGGAGAGAAAGCTTGAAGACACCTTCAGTATTTCCAATGTGCACTCTCAGAAGACCTTGATGTGAATAGGTCAAGGAGGAGTTGGTGAGGAATTGTGCTGAATGGATACTGGTGAGACAGATGAGACATGCTCATTGTGCTTTGTACTTAGTTGCCTGTCATCTTGAGTCCACTTGAATCCGTTCAGAGAGCTCTGAGTTGCATGTGTGCCTAGTCCCTACACAGGTAGGTACGTGGTTGTGTGCTAAGATATAGAAAGAAATATCCATGGTGAGAGTGACTTGGTGACTTTAGAGGCAGGAAGAAGATCAAAGTGTCCACAGAGTGCTCCATGGCAGTCGGTGAGTGGCTGGGGTCTGATGGAGGGGGGTGGAGGTTTGAGAGAAGAGAGAGATTCTGAAGGAGTTTGAATTAGCTCATAATGGTTGCCAGGTAACTTGACAGTTGCCCGGAGATACTTATTTTGTAGGTGCTTAGAATTGGGGGCCCAAGGCCAGAGCTTAGTTTTCAAGGGGGAATGTGGAGATGATATACTCACTTCTTGTTTACATATGTCCTTGTCCTCAGCTCATCATGCTAGCTGAAATGCATGTGAGATTTTGAAAGATGGCAGCAAGACCCTCTGGGCCTTTGTGGACAACAGATGATGGGATGACTTTGTGAGGCAGCATCTACCAGAACTCATTGATGGATACCTGAGATACAAACCTGTGTGACTAGGTAAGTAGACCAAGGATTTTGTGGGGGCCCTTCTTTTCATCTAGCACCACACTCTGAGAGTGGCTCAATCCAGGGAAACTGGGATCAATCCAGGGAAACTGAAGGCCTCGTGTATGCACAGAGCAGCTCACAGAGTGCCATGTGTCCACTGCAGTTCCTCCTGATGCTATGTGGGATGCCAGTGTTGAGACTAATGCCAATGGAGATGGTTGGTTCCCAACTCACCCTTTGGTCTCTGTTCAACTTCCCCTGTCTCCTGAGCTCTCTGACTCCACCACACTTGTGCCTTACCAGATGAGGATCATCCTATGAGGGCCATCTTTGCTTTGTGCCTTGACCTGGGAAGTGAGAGAGTGTGGACAGAAATCATAGAGTCTGCATCCACAAGAAGAGAACTGGCTGTCAGCATTAGGAGATACCCATGTGGATGGAGTCAGGCAGGTAGGTTTCTTTTATGATTCAGGGCAGATACTTGGAGGAAGCTTAATAGGAATGGAGAAGCAGAAATCCATGTAAGGATTCTCTCCAGGTAGTTGTTTGTGGGGTCTTTTCCTACCAGCTATCACTTAAGCTCTTGACAGAAAGGAAGGAGAACACATTTTCCCCTGAGTGCTACATGGTGTTTGGTGAATGCCTCAGGTGTGGTGGCAGTGGTGTGGAGTGTTAGAGGAGAGAGATTGTGAGAGAGCTACAATTAGCTCATAATGGTTGCCTGGTTTCCTGGTCAGTTGCCTAGAGATGCTTACTTAGTAGGTGCTTAGAACTGGGGGCCTGAGGCCAGAGCTTGGCTTCCAAGTGGGCAGGTTGGAATCTAATATTCATTTCTTTCTTTTGACATGTCCTTGTTCTCAGCTCAGCATGTTATATAGCCTGAAGGTCAGATTTTGAATGTGGGTGGACAGCCACTATGGGGCTCTGAAGTGGAAAGATGACTGGATGACTTTGAGGAGCAGTATCTACCAGAACTCAAATTGAGAGGTAGTTGAGATACCAACCTGTGTGCCCGGGTGTGTAGACCAAATTTTTCAGGGGGATGGGAGGTCCTCATTTTGGTTGGAAACTGAAGGCCTCAGGAACACATAGAGCAGCTACCCATTTCTCTGGCTCCAGTGCAGTGCCTCCTGCAGCTAAGTGGATAGCCTGTGTTGGGACTAATTCCAATTGAGAAGGTTAGTCTCCCACCCCAAACCCCTGTGGCCTCTGTTAACATTTCCCTGTTCCCTGAGCCCTGATTCTACCAGCTGGCTGCACTATGAGCTGAGGATCATCCTGGGAGATCTTTTTGTCTGGGTTCCATTACCTTGCAACTTGTTAGAGTGTAAAAATGGACTGTGGAGTCTGCCACTTTAAAAAAGTGTACTGGCTTGAGCTTAGGGAACATTTGTGTTGGAAAAGTCAGGCAGTCTCAAGATGGATCAATCTCTGGGCCTGGCCCAGTCCCAATGTTCCGGATGGGCACTTAGTGGGTGGGATCAGTTCCTGGTCCTCATTTCCACACCTTTGTTTCTGATGCTCGGATCTTAGGGTCCTGGTTAGAATGAGCTTTAGGTAGGGCTCTCACAGGATCCTATGCAAGTTCAAGCTTAAACTTCTTATTGCTGTACTCTCTCCTGCTGCACCCTTCAGTTCCTGGCAGATATCCTGCAGTTAAGAAGCACCTGTGATGGGGGACTTTTCCTTCTCCACCATGCACAACCTCCTCTTCCCCTGAAACTTATGGACCAAAATCCTTATTTTTTAACCTTATAGTCAGGAGAATGCATGCACACACAAAAGTGCAGGAGCATTCTCTCTTGCAAGATCACATATATGTGCCCGTGAACTTAGTGTTAGACATGCTTATAGCCAGTCTATTCTGGCTGTACAGGCTGAACTAGGGCCTCCTGTCCACTTTTAAGTCCAGAGGAGACTTGTGGATGAGCAAGGTTCAGCTGACCAGAGAGGAGGGCCTGCAACATCATGTTTGGGTGTCCTGACTAGGAAAGCACAGCCTCCCAGGCCTGTTCACCATGAAGCTCTGACTTATGCTCTCTACAGTACAATGGACCTCTGGAGACTGTCAGTGCTCAAAAAAAGAAGGCTTTCTGGTTGTTATTGAAAATCATTTCACAAATGACAATGGAACTTATCATCTGGTAAACAGAAAGGTAATTCTGCCCTAGAAAATGGAACTGGAAGTGTATGTATTGGTGACACAAAAGGAGATATTTTAGAGGTGTGTAAGTTGGTAGGTAGGTAAGTAGATAGGTAGTTAAGAAGTCAGGTAGATATATAGATAAGTAGGTATAAAAAATAAATGATGAGTTAGAATAATGGAGAAATGACAGATATATAGATAAATAGATAGACAGACAGACAGACAGACAGACAGACAGACAGACAGAGAGACAGACAGACAGTCAGACAGACATTTACATATATAGCAAGCTAGTTGTTAACAGGCTGTGGGAGTGAGCAACTTGCAGAGAAAGTTTGATGGCACCTTGAGAATTTTTACGAGGCTGCCTAAGGAACCTTGGTGTGAATTGGTGTAGGAGGAATTGGTGAGTGGAGGGGATATGCTGCAGAGATCCTGGTGGGACATGAGATAAATGCTCATTGTGCTTTGTGTCTACGTGCCTGTCACCTTGGGTCCATTTGAATCCCCTCAGAGACCTCTGAGTTGCATGCATGCCTAACTTTTGATCAGGTAGATAGTTGAGTGTGTGCTAGGATACAGAAAGAACTTTCATGGTTAGAGTGACTTGGGGACTTTAGAGGCAGGAAGAAGATAGAAGTGTCCACAGTGTGCTCAATGGCAGTTCGTGAATGGCTGGGGTGTGATGGATGTGGGGTGGAGGGTTTGAGAGAGGAGAGAGATTCTGAGGGAGCTTAAATTAGCTCATAATGGTAGCCAGGTATCCTCGTCAGTTGCCCTGAGATGCTTATTTTGTAGGTGCTTAGAATTGGAGGCCAGAGGCCAGAGCTTGGTTTTCAAAAAGGCATGTCGAGATGAAATATTCACTGCTTGTTTATGTATGTCCTTGCACTCTGGTCATCATGCTAGCTGGAACGCAGGTGAGATTGTGAAAGTGTGCAGCAAGATCCTGTGGGCATTTGTGGTCAACAGAAGTGTTTATGACTTTGTGATGCAGCATCTACCAGAACTCATTGATGGATAACTGAGATTCTAACCTATGTGACTGGGTAAGTAGACCAAGGTTTTTGTGGGGGCCATTCTTTTCGTCTCCCACCACACTCTTAGAGTGGCTCAATCCATGGAAACTGGGGTCAATCCAGGGAAACTAAAGGCCTCATGGATGCACAGAGCAGCTCACAGAGTTCCATGTGTCCAGTGATGTGCATGCTGCTGCTATGTGGGATACCAGTGTTGAGACTAATGCCAATGGAGAAGGTTGGTTCCCAAACTCCCCCTGTGGTCACTGTTCAACTTCCACTGACTCCTGAGCTCTCTGACTCCACCACACAGGTGCCTTAGCAGATGAGGATCATTCTACCAGTGCCTTCAGGGTTTTGTGCCAGGGCCTGGGAAGTGACAGATTGTAGCCAGAAACCAAAGAGTCTGCATCCACAAGAAGAGAACTGGCTGTCAGCTTTAGGTAATACCCATGTGGATGGAATCAGGTAGGTAGGTGTCTTGTATGATTCACAGCAGATACCAGGAGGAAGCTTAATAGGAATGGAGAAGCAGAATTCCATGTAAGGCTTTTCTCCTGGTGGTTGTTAGTGGGGTCTATTTCTACCAGCTATCACTTTAGCTCTTGACAGAAAGGAAGGAGAACACATTTTCCCCTGAGTGCTACATGGTGTTTGGTGAATTCATGAGGTGTGGTGGCAGTGGTGTGGAGGGTTAGAGGAGAGAGATTGTGAGGGAGCTAAAATTAGCTCATAATGGTTGTCTGGTTTCCTGGTCAGTTGCCTAGAGATGCTTACTTAGTAGGTGCTTAGAACTGGAGGCCTGAGGCCAGAGCTTAGCTTCCAAGTGGGCAGGTTGGAATCTAGTATTCATTTCTTCTTTTGACATGTCCTTGTTCTCAGCTCAGCATTTTAGATAGCCTGCAGGTCAGATTTTGAATGTGGGCAATCAGCCACTATGGGGCTATGAAGTGGACAGATGTCTGGATGACTTTGAGAAGCAGCATCTACCTGAACTCAAATTGAGAGGTACTTGAGATACCAACCTGTGTGCCCGGGTGTGTAGACAAAATTATTCAGGGGGAGGAGAGGTCCTCTCTTTGGTTGGAAACTGAAGGCCTCAGGAACACATAGAGCAGCTACCCATTTCTCTGGCTCCAGTGCAGTGCCTCCTGCAACTAAGTGGATAGCCTATGTTGGGACTAATGCCAATTGAGAAGGTTAGTCTCCCACCCCAAACCCCTGTGCCCTCTGTTAACATTTCCCTGTTCCCTGAGCCCTGATTCTACCACCTGGCTGAACTATGAGCTGAGGATCATCCTGGGAGAGCTTTTTGTCTGGGTGCCATTACCTTGCATCTTGTTAGAGTGTAAAAATGGACAGAGGAGTCTGCCTCTTCAAAAAAGCATACTGGCTTAAGCTTAGGGAACAATTGTGTTGGAAAAGTCATGCAGTCTCAGGCTGGATCAATCTCTGGGCCTGGCCCAGTCCCAGTGTTCTGGTTGGGCACTGAGTGTGCGGGCCCAGCTCCTTGTCCTCAAGTCCAGGCCTTTGTTTCTGATGCTCGGAACCTAGGGTCATGGTTAGAATGAGGTTTAGGTAGGGCACTCACAGGATCCTTTGCAAGTACAAGCTGACACCTCTTATTGCTTGACTCTCTCCTGCTGCACCCTTCAGTGCCTGGCAGATATACTGCAGTTAAGAAGCACCTGTGATAGGGGACTCTCCTTCTCCACCATGCACAACCTCCTCTTCCCCTGAAACTTATGGACCAAAATCCTTACTTTTTATCCTTATAGTCAGGAGAATGCATGCACACACAAAAGTGCAGGAGCATTCTCTCTTGCAAGATCACATATATGTGCCCGTGAACATAGTGTCAGACGTGCTAGTAGCCACTCTATTCCGGCTGTACAGGCTGAACTAGGGCCTCCTGTCCACTTCTAGGTCCAGAGGAGACCTGTGGATGAGCAAGGTTCAGCTGACCAGAGAGGAGGGCCTGCAACATCAGGTTTGGGTGTCCTGACTAGGGAAGCACAGCCTCCCAGGTCTGCTCACCATGCAGCTCAAACTTATGCTCTCTACAGTGCAATGGACCTCTGGAGACTGTCAGTGCTCAAAAAAAGAAGGCTTGCTGGTTGTTACTGAAAATCATTTCACAAATGACAATGGGACTTATCATCTGGTAAACAGAAAGGTAATTCTGCCCTAGAAAATGGAACTGGAAGTGTATGTATTGGTGACACAAAAGGAGATATTAGGAGGTGTGTAAGTACATAGGTAGGTAGGTAAATAGATAGGTAGCTAGGAAGTCAGGTAGATATATAGAAATGTAGGAATAAAAAATAAATGATGAGTTAGAATAATGGAGAAATGACAGATATATACATAGACAGACAGACAAACAAAGAGACAAACAGACAGTCAGACAAACATTTACATATATAGCAAGCTAGTTGTTATCAGTCTGTGGGAGTGAGCAACTTGCAGAGAAAGTTTGATGGCACCTTGAGAATTTTTATCGGGCAGCCAAAGGGACCTTTGTGTGAATTGGTCTAGGAGGAATTGGTGAGCGGAGGGGATATGCTGCAGGGATCCTGGTTGGACATGAGATAAATGCTCATTGTGCTTTGTGCCTAGGTGTCTGTCACCTTGGGTCCACTTGAATCCCTACAGAGAGCTCTGAGTTGCATGTGTGCCTAACGTTTTATCAGGTAGATAGTTGACTGTGTGCTAGGATAAAGAAAGAAGATCCGTGGTTAGAGTGACTTGGGGACTTTAGAGGTAGGAAGAAGATCAAAGTGTCCACAGAGTGCTCCATGGCAGTTGGTGAATGGATCTGGTATGATGGAGGTGGGGTGGAGGGTTTGAGAGGAGAGAGATTCTGAGGGAGCTTGAATTAGCTCATTATGGTTGCCAGGTATCCTCATCAGTTGCCCTGAGATGCTTATTTTGTAGGTGCTTAGAAGTGGGGGTCCGAGGCCAGAGATTGCTTTACAAGAGGGCATTTCGAGATGAAATATTCCCTTTTTGTTTAGAAATGTGTTTGTCCTCAGCTCATCGTGGTAGCTGGAATGAAAGTGAGATATTGAAAGTGGGCAACAAGACCATCTGGGTTTTTGTGCAAAACAGATGATTGGATGATTTGTGAGTCAGCATCTACCAGAACTCATTGATGGATACCTGAGATACCTACCTGTGTGACTGGGCAAGTAGAACAAGGTTTATGTGGGGGCACTTCTTTTCATCACCCACCACACTCTGGTCTCACGCCCTGGAAACTGACAACAACATGGATGCACAGAGCAGCATAACCATTGCCATATGTCCAGTGCAGTGCCTGCTGCTGCTATGTGGGATGCCAGTGTTGAGACTAATGCCAATGGAGAAGGTTGGTTCCCAAACTCCCCCTGTGATCTCTGTTCTACATCCCCTGTCTCTTGAGATCTCTGACTCCACCACACAGGTGCCTTACCAGATGAAGATCATCTTATTAGGGCCTTCTTGGATTTGTGACTTTACCTGGGATGTGAGAGAGTGTGGCCAGAAACCATAGACTCTGCATTCACAAGAAGAGAACTGGCTGTCGGCTTTAGGAAATACCCATGTGGATGGAGTCAGGCAGGTAGGTGTCTGGTATGATTCAGAGCAGATACCTGCAGAAACCTTTATAGGAATGGAGAAGCAGAAATCCATGTATGGCTTCTCTCCTGCTGGTTGTTATTGGGATCTTTTTCTACCAGCTATCACATAAGCTCTTGACAGAAAGGAAGGGGAACACATTTTCCCCTGAGTGGTACATGGTGTTTGGTGAATGCCTGGGGTGTGCTGGCAGTGGTGTGGAGGGTTAAAGAGAGGAGAGAGATTGTGAGGGTGCTGGAATTAGCTCATAATGGTTGCCTGGGTTCCTGGTCAGTTTCATAGAGATGCTTCCTTAGTAGCTGCTTAGAACTGGGGGCCTGAGGCCAGTGCTTGGTTTCCAAGTGGGCAGGTTGAAATCTAATATTCATTTCGATTTTTGATATGTTCTTGCCCTTAGATCAGCATGTTAGATAGCCTGCAGGTCAAATTGTGAATATGGGTGGCCAGCCACTATGGGGCTCTGAGGTGGACAGGTGACTGGATGACTTTGAGGAGCAGCATCTACCCAAAGTCAAATTGAGAGGTATTTGAGATATCAACCTGTGTGCCTGTGTGTGTAAACAAAATTTTTCTTGGGTTGGGCTGGGGCTTCTTTTCAGTAGGAAATTGAAGCACTCAGGAACACATAGAGCAGCTACTCATTTCTCTGGCTCCAGTGCAGTGCCTCCTGTAGCTAAATGGATAGCCAATGTTGGGACTAATGCCAATTGAGAAGGTTAGTTTCCCATCCCAAACCCCTGTGTCCTCTGTTCACATTACCCTGTTCCCTGAGCCCTGAGACTAACATCTGGCTGCCCTATGAGCTGAGGACCATCCTGGGAGAGATTTCTGTCTGTGTGCCTTTCCCTGGCATCTTGTGAGAGTGTAACCATGGGCAGAGGAGTCTGCCTCTTCAAAATAGAGAACTGGCTTGAGCTTAGGGAAACTTTGTGGGGGAAATCCAGTCAGCCTCAGTCTAGATCCATCTCTCCACCTGGCCCAGTCCCAGTGTTCTGGCTGGGCACTGAGTGGGAGGGCCCAGCTCCTGGTCCTCAAGTCCAGGCCTTTGATTCTGATGCTCAGCCCCTAGGGTCCAGGTTAGCATGAGGTTTATGTAGGGCTCTCACAGGATCCTTTGCAAGTACAGGCTGACACCTCTTGTGTCACCCTGTGGACTCTGTTCAACTTCCCTTGTGTCCTCAGCTCTCTGACTCCACCACTCAGGTTCTTTTTATCTAAGTTGGTACTATCCAAAATGGCTACCTATTTACAAGTTCTATGACAAAGTCTTGGTAACTTTCTACCAAAGCTTCTTGTTTACAAGATCTAATAACAATCTGTTTCTGTGCTTTTCCACAGAGACCCAAGACCATGTATGTCAAGCCTACTGCTGATTTTAGTCCTATAGTTGATTTTAGGTTTTCAGTGTATAAGCAGGGCTGCCCCTGACATCTCCTACCTTCTTAAGTATAGAAGGGCAGTGGCAATTCTAATCTTGTGAAGGATTTAAAGAAAATTTAGTTAATAGAGGTGTTTGCCAGGCATGGGGAGAAGAGATTGTCTGGAGGAGCCTCACCCATCAAAGCTGAATGCTTTAGAGTCTCCTGGGTAGGCAGGGAATGTTGTATCTTCTGAGGACACTGTACAAGTATGGAGCTTGCATGACTCACTGGCATGGTTTTGGCACAACCTTGGATCTTTTGGTCCTGATGACAAGCAGGAGGGCCCTTTTGGATGGTAGGGGACATTTGAATAATTCTCTGTCAGATATGAATATTTTGAAGACTGGTTGTTTAGAAGTAGGATCTTTCAGTGTTGTTTTGCTAGAATGGAAATTTTCAGGGTCACTTTTCATACAAGGAAAATAATTTTTTTCCTGTGGGAGAGCAGATTTGTCTTTGACCATCTTCTCTAGAGGGGGGTCTATACTAGTGACCCCTGACATATTTGGAATGGCACAGAACCCCTGGTAAAAATGGTGAATGTACTAGATTAGTTTGTGTGTGTGTGCAGAAGGCACAATAATAATTTGGGTGGATTCAGGGGTTTCTCCCACATCTTGTGTATGTGCGGAACACTCAAGAACCTCATCTGGAAATGGAAAGGGTCCTTGAGCTCCTGATGTACTTGTAGAAAATTTTGTTCTTGCTTGGGGATGTGTTAGTATTGTGAGGCTCCCTTGTGGAACTGCAATTGCATTTAATCCTCTTTGGACTTTAAGAGAAGATCTAAGCCCATTTTTTAATGATGAAGGACTTTGATATTCTTCCTGATCTGATGGGCAAGGTCTGAAATCACCTTGGTCAGCAAGCTCAGGTCTCAAGCTCACTTTACTGAAAGCAGATTACATAGGGAACTTTGTGGGAGTTGGAAATACCTTTGGTTGTCTTTGTGAGAAGACTTACTTATCTGCCATGGTTTGGCAGCTGTCAAATGTGTTAAACTCTCTTGGGACCAGTGGTCCGACTTAATCTATTTGAGAATTGTTAAAGGAGCATCATAATTGGAAAGTGAAAGGTGTGCTGAGAAGACTGTGCTCTCACATCCTGCTTGCACCAGGAGAGCACCCTCTAATGGGAGGCCATCTGTGTTGTAGGAATGTCTGTTGGAGCCTTGTTAACTGAATAAGAAAGGCTGATTTGGAACCTTGCACCTCAGAAACTTTGGGGGCTAAACAATCACTTGGACACTGTGCTATAGAAGAACAAATGATAAAATTTGAATACAGTGTATGGAATACATGGAATGATATGACAGATATTATTCTGTATTTTAAACATGACTTATCCTAGATAAATTTATGACAATTGTGAGCCATCCTGGATGCTGAAAGGCATCTTTAAATGACTAAAAATACCCACTACAATATAATTATTGTACAATTAATATTTTAAGTATTGTTTGGAGAATAAGAAAAAAACAATAGTCTCCATATGGTACAGTTGACAGTTGCATTCCAAATACTCTCATCTCTGTGTGACTAAGTGATCGATTGAGAACACAGATGCTGTTGTACTTGTGAATATAGCACATATGGACTTAAACAATTTCTTTTCCTCTCACAGTTTACATGTTGAGTCTCTATATCATTTATATATTTGGGTTGCTTTTGAAAGATCCCATAATTCTCCTGAAGGCACAATAGGCTAATGGCTCATATCAGTGGCTCCACATGGGCCATTCACTTTCATTCCAATGGCACAGCTGGAACATAGTTGCACAGAATGATTTTTGAAACCCTTAGTCAAGTTGATTCTTTCAAATGTCAGGCTGTAGAGCTGTTAATACACTGAGAAAGTGTAAAATTGAGGATATATATGAAGATACCCTTTTACTAACTGAAACTTGATTTGGTTGTTACACATCCTGCCAGTGTTTTGTGCAGTTTTTTGATCTTGCTGGTTGAACAGCATTTGTTTGCTTGTTTGTTTGTTTATGTACTTTATTTTATTTTGGGAATGATTTCTGTTTCCATTTGGCTACACAGCCAATAAGCCTGGCATCATTCAGACGCACAGGGGCACTTTACTTTCATCTAATTATTTCCCTGTAACATTACCTTAGTGCTTTGCTGCATTGTTTCTTTTTGGAATTTCAAAATTTTTAATTACCCACTTTCTTTTTTGGACCCAAATATATTCCAATAATTCTAATTTTAGAGGCATCTGCTCCCAGGAAATCCTTTCTTTTCCTACAATGTTGGGTAAATTCTGTTCTTGACTAATTCTTTATTCACAGTGGTTATCCCCGTACTAGTACAAGTCATAACTTCTATCTCGCCTAAATAAAATTCCTGTTGCTATTTAAAGGCTCCCAGAGACGGTGTATTCTTGTTTTCAGAAATCTCTGACAAGAAAAATGCCAGGAAGGCACCTGGGTGGTCATTTAGACAGGTCCAGTATTGGAAAGAAAAGAAATCCAGGGGCTTACTTGAATATCCGAACCAGACTTTGTTTAACTGACTTCCAGTCTCAGGCTTCTGCCAACCTAAATTAATAAAGTTACTAATGTGGTTGTTGACAAGGCTTGGTCTTCTCTGTCTTTCCAGTGCATCCAGTTGTTTATTCATGCAAAGGAATGAACTTGGTAATCATCAAGACAACAGTGAAAAATTCTTTTAAAAACATGCAATATAATCAAAAAACCATATGTATGTGAATATGTATATGAATAAAAGCATATGCATGAAAGTGCTGTAGTGAATCTGATTTCTTTGTAGTCTGACAAAGAAAAAGAATAACTTTGAAAAGCTTGAGGAAATAATATTAATCACTGAAGTAAATGCTACAATTATTTAGTTGTTTAAATTTTTAAATATACTATGAAAAAAAGTTATTTAATCTGAACAACTTTATAATGTTGGTATTAATGATATTATTTAGGAAATATTCACAAGTGTTGAAAATAATTCACAGAAATCTTAGCCAATCATAAATCAAATAATGTCATACATGTACATATAACTCTTACTCAGTTTACATTGATAGGTGT
Source organism: Arvicanthis niloticus (assembly GCF_011762505.2). Lineage (NCBI taxonomy): Eukaryota > Metazoa > Chordata > Mammalia > Rodentia > Muridae > Arvicanthis > Arvicanthis niloticus. The sequence continues at coordinate 406,141 of NW_023045001.1, read as the reverse complement.
AGGTAGGTAGGTAGGTAGATAGAAAAAGATACATAGATAGATAGATAGATAGATAGATAGATAGATAGATAGATAAAAAGATAGGAGGTATGTAAGAAAGTTGGAAGGTTGGTAGGTAGGTAGATATGTATATAAGTTGGTAGGTAGAAAAAGATAAATGATAGATAGATTGCCAGATAAATAGATAGATAGATAGATAGATAGATAGATAGATAGATAGATAGATAGGTGGATAGCTAGCCAGTTGCTATAATGCTGTGGTATTGAACACTTGGAGAGAAAGTTTTAAGACACCTTGAGTATTTCCAATATGCACCCTCAGAAGACCTTGGTGTGAATATGTCTAGGAGGAGTTGGTGAGGAATTGTGCTACAGGGATCCTGGTGAGACAAGTGAGACATGCTCATTGTGCTTTGTCCCTAGTTGCCTGTCATCTTGAGTTCACTTGAATCTATTCAGAAAGCTCTGAGTTGCATTTGTGCCTGGTCCCTGCACAGGTAGGTATGTGGTTGTGTGTTAGGATATAGAAAGAAGGATCCATGGTGAGAGTTACTTGGGGACTTTAGAGGCAGGAAGATGATCAAAGTGTTCACAGAGTGTTCCATGGCAGTTGGTGAATGGCTGGGGTGTGATGGAGGTGGGGTGGAGGTTTTCAGAGAGGAGAGAGATTCTGAGGGAGCTTGAATTAGCTCATAATGGTTGCCAGGTATCCTGGTCAGTTACCTGGAGATGCTTTATTTGTAGTTGCTTAGAATTGGGGGCCTGAGTCCAGAGCAGAGTTTTCAAATGGGAATGTCGAGATGAAATATTCCCTCCTTGTTTAGATATGTCCTTGTCCTCAGCTCATCATGCTAGCTGGAATGCAGGTGAGATTTTGGAAGTGAGCAGCAAGACCATCTGGGCCTTTGTGCACAACAGATGATTGGATGTCTTTGTGAGGTAGCATCTACCAGAATTCATTGATGGATACCTGAGATACCAACCTGTGTGACTGGGTAAGTAGACCAAGGTTTTTGTGGGGGCCCTTCTTTTCATCTCCCACCACACTATGGGCTCAATCAAGGGAAACTGAAGGCATCGTAGATGCACAGAGCAGCTCACAGAGTGCCATGTGTCCAGTGCTGTGCCTCCTGCTGCTATGTGGGATGCCAGTGTTGAGACTAATGCCAATGGAGAACATTGGTTCCACAAGTCCCCCTGTGGCCTCTGTTCAACTTCCCTTGTCTCTTGAGCTCTCTGATTCCATCAGTCCTGTTCTTTTTTATCTAAGTTGGTACTATCCAAAATGGCTACCTATTTACAAGGTCTATGACAACTTTCTACGACAACAGGTCTATGGTAAATTTCCACCAAAGTTGCTTGTTTACAATAGCTAATAACCATCTCTTTCTGTGCTTTTCCAAAGAGACCCAAGACCATGTATGTCAAGCCTATTGCTGATTTTAGTCCTATGATTGATTTTAGGTTTACAGTGAATATGCGGGGCTGCCCCTGACATTTCCTTCATTCTTTAAGTATAGAAGGGCATTGGCAATGCTAATATTGTGAAGGCCTTAAAGAAAATTTAGTTAATAGACTTGTTTGTGAGCCATGGGCAGAAGAGATCATTTTTTGGATCTTCATTTGCTAGTTGACCTGAAGTCTTCTAGTGTAGAAGATGGAGGTTTAAAACACCCCTTTGACACAGTGCTAGTATTGAGAGCCTTTTCAATAGACTTTGATTCCCAAGTTCCCCTTTTGCAGAAATTGAAGGTCTAAAATCCATTTTGTTTGTGGAGGTAGACAATAGAGCCACAATCCTATTGGGAAGACAGGGAATGTTAGATGCTCTTTTATGTTGAATAAGTGGTATAAGGCTCCCTTGATCTGACAGCCCTTTAAGGAAAAAAGACTGAAAGCAACTTGGAAGGACTAGGAATATATAAAGACCACGTAAGGTGTAATAAGTGCTCAAGGCCTCACTTGGCAAATGAGGTCTAGGGAAATGCTAGTCCTAGGAGAGTTCTGCAATTCTGTTCAATGTAGTGAGAAGTAGTAAGTTAACACTCTGAAAAGTGAACCCCATGTAAGAAAGAAAAACTCTGATGCCCTATTGACAGAATCTCCTTTAGGCACTGTGAAGGTGCCATATAAAATTCTGTCAAATGTAAAGGTCCTAGGTATTTTATACAGTGGAGAAACTTTACAGCAGTTATCCTAAGTTTCCAGTTATTATTCAGAGTTTTTTATCTTTTTAGTTTGTGTTCATTCTTAGAGAAAGCAGGCACCAACTTATTTCTCTTCCCCAATGTTTTTGTTTTAGGCTTGAGTCCAGTTACCCATAATGGTGTGGTTTCATCTACACACAGATCTGAGTAGCTGAACCCAAAACGGAAGAGTTAGTCTTGTTTGGCATAGCTATCCAACCTGTGCATAAATAATGCAATTGCTGCCTGGATTCTCAAAGTTTCTACTAATAATATGAACATCCTAGGTTGTAAGGAACTGTAGACAGGGATGACAATAAGGATATGGGTGGAAGTTATTATTAAATTTATTATCATTAAATAAAGATAAATCAGTATAGAAGACACAATTCTATTTCTATGAAGCATTAATACCATAAAGAAAAGGAAAATGATGAGAACAATTGGTTATGTAAAAGCTTTCTGATGTGACAGCAACATGAATTGACAAGCAATTTCTTTAGTTCTGCACATGATGTGAAAACAACAGTGAACTATTGTAGTTGAAGTCTACAAAGTGATTTGCCATTCAACTAAAAAATTAAATATCTTTACTTTTCTGGCCTCCCTGAGTGATTCTTCCTGGTTTAAATTTAAGGTCCAAGTTGTTTCTCAAACAATTTATGTTCATAATTAGTCATTATATTCATATGACGATGTCATTGGTAATAGGAATCTACTTAGCTTGTACTATGTGTGAACATTTTCCTGCATTTCGATATAGAGACCAAGGTACATAGATTCAAAATTTTCTTAGGGTGATATCATGAAACTTTGGGAAAAGTAGAGTAGGAACAGGCAAGATGGGTAATGGTTATCAGCTATTGGATTAGGGTACCTGGAATGCCTCATTAGCATGGGGAAGCATTTCAGGAATCTCAGTTGCTGAGTAAAAAGTGTTTATAGGAAAAAATAAAATCGATACCATAATCGAATTGAGAGTATGTGATGTCCATCTGGTCGAGAGAAAAGTGGATGTTTTCCCCAAACAAGCTCAGTGTAGAAGAAATCGTGCTATTGTAAGGAATCTCCCATATTGCATTGATAATAGAAGATATCCAATCACAGTGGGCTTCAATGTAATTTAGAAGTGTTTCTCAAATGTATATGTGTGTATACACACACACACAAACACACACACACACACACACACACACACACACACACACACACACATATATATATATATATATATATATATATATATATATATATATATATACATATATACAATAAAATTTAATGATTTCCTGAAAATAGAGAAATTGCCCCTTCTGTGGTAATTATTCTTTCTGTGCAGCTTTATATTCTGGGGATTTGGTTTAAGTCTAGCTACTAGTAGATACTGGCATTTGTGGGAAATTAACCACAAGGCTCTACGTATGATTACATTGGACTGTGGGAATCTTACTATTATCAAGAAATTAACATATCAGGTAGAATAATCAGAATGACAGTACACAGCACTATGACCTCCAACTGGACTATTTCAATTGAAATTGAGTATGCTTGGGATCTTATGATATTAGCTAATTTCCTGAGACTTATGTTTAACCAACCAGAACTAAGATAGACTGATGATTTTACAACATGTCATGTGACTTTACTCAAGAAGTTGTATAAGGTTCCACAATTTGCTTCCTCTCTTGATTTCTGTGAACTTTGATTAAAAACAGAAATGCTCCTTGGTCAGAGGTAAAATATCCCAGAGGTTGCTGAGAAAAAAGAATTCTTGTGGGAGTCTACTGAGTCAAACAGGTAACTTTTAAGGCCTCAATCATGAGAAGAAAAAAATACCAAAATTTTGGAAAAGAGAAATGCCCTCAATCCTGTTGGAGAGTAGGGAAGTATCCCTTTTTACCTTCTGTAGAGGAGGTTGGTCCAGGCACTCCAGGCTCCACATCTTCAGAGAAATCTAGAAAATTTTTATTTTTAACAAAATCAGACTTGACAGTGTTCTGAGGTTTCTTCTGACTAGTTGGGTCTAGGTCCATGGATCTGTTCCCTATTTAAACTTAAAATAAGCTGCACAGGTATGGGTGTGGAGGAATGTTACCTTTCTGGTGATCAGATTAAAGATAGATGTGCTTGGAACTAGTTTGAGTTTATCATTCAGTGGTCATTGGACTCGAATCCAGAGTTCTGTGAGGTTTTTATGGGTAGTCAAAGGTGTATTTCCTGGCCAATAAAGTCTAAGGGAGAATCTCTGGTTTCTGTTAGTTGAATGGTAGACCTGAGTCTACAATGAAGAAAGAGAGAAGCTTCTGTGCATTCTTGGTGAAAAGGATTCAGTCTGAAGCACATTATAGGCAAGCCTAAATGTTTGAGACACACTCTTCATTCACAAAGACAGTTCTATAGCTTTCTTCATCAGAGTGGAATGTCTAAAACCACTCCAGAGAAGACAGTGGAAGAATAAAATGTTATTATTCTCAAGGTCATCTGACCTCTTTGGCATATACTTAATGTCAGGTGCTGCTGTGATTAGAGATAATAAAACTAAGGTCCTCTTCAGAAGATATTTCAAAATGGTATCAGTCCCCTTAATGACATGGGTTACTTTACATCTGAGGTGGCATGACTTGAAGGAGTTATTAGCTGGAGGCATAAATTGTCCTTCTAGAAGGGTACATCTCGGGCCCCATTGTAACTTCATCAATTCTATTGCATGCTGATAGTAGGGGTTATATCTGTAACTTTCTTAAAATGTTGTCAAGGACTTAAATCCTCTGCTTATTATGTCATAGGTCTCAGGACCTTTTTTTGTCATTGAGAACCTATGTGACACCTTATTACTTAGGTGGTAACTCTGAGATCAATTTGAGCAATTAATGAATGTCTGAGGTTACAGGGTCTCAAACGTATTGTATGGTAATGCTTCCCTGAACATTGGAAAGTCACTGTCACATTTGATGTTGAGGAAGTACATCTGAAAACACCTTGTGTTATTGGTGAAAGTTGTCAGGCACATTGGTTCTAGATAATTAAGATTAAGGTCACTTAGGCTATATGGGAAGATCTGAGGATCCCTGGTTCAGAACAGATAGATCAGCAGTTCTCTTTATTCATACAGAAATTTGGAAGATCAGTAGTTCTTACACTGTAGGTCTGAAGCCTACGTGAGAAAGACTGGAGTGCATTTGCCTACAAGGTAAAGACAGAATATGCTCGAGGAACCCATGAGCCCTTGAGAATGATTTGAGTCCCACTTCAGTGACTGGGGAAAGTGTGAGCCTTTCTGGTTCTGTGTCAGAAACACAATTTCAATTACCAATGAACAGAATGAGAATGTTGGCATATCCCGAAACTATTAGGAATACCTATCTTTAGAGGCAAATGTCAGGGAAAGCAAAAATTTCAAAGACTCTTGTATCAGGGAAAATTCAAGAATCAAGTTGGAGGGTAGAGAAGGCTGAAACATTTCCTTATCCAGTCTTCATGGGAACCTAGAACATCCATGTCCTGCAGGCCAAGCAGCAGTGAAATCAATCTCCATCACACTAAGGGGCAGTTCCCAGCTAGGTCTCCTGATAAATCAGCTGCCTATTTTTGAATATGGCATAGATTTCGTCTTTTTGCTGACCAACTTTAAAATATATATGCTGGATTTATAACTTTGTAAACTACTCTAAGACATTAGATCTTCAGTCACCAGAGTCCTACTTTTTGGATAGAGGTCATAAGTTCAGGGGATCAGAGTAAGATGCACTCAGTTAAACTAAGATAGTGATAGTTGATTTTTCAGCAATTAGGTCAGATCAAATAGGCTTAGATCCACATTGGTCAGAAGAAGCACATGTTATTCTCCATGAGGAGCACATTGTAAAGCATGCCGTTTTGACTACGAATTGTGAGCTATTCTTAATCAGAAAAGGAATCCTTACAATGCTTTAGTCAGAGAAACCTACCTGATGCTTTACTGTGTATATGAGGCAGCTAAGAGTGGTAGTTGTAATTTTGACAAATGGTTGACTAAAAGAAAAAATTTAAAACTCCTGTTGATTTTATGGAGCACAGAGGGCAAAAACATCAGGGTGGCTTTTAGATTAAAAAAAAAAAAAACAGAATTGAAGATGCCATGGTAAAGAAAAGTAGGGACCAGGCAATCCTCTTGAGATGGGCTTTCTTAAAGCTTCCATTTGGCAGACTGGGATGCTCTGATGCCATGTTGGGAAGAAGAGGTAATTAGGAAGTTTCCTAGGGCAGAACCTGAATGTTTCATTCATTGTTGATTAGAAGACACATTTCTGAATTTTCTTTGTAATAAAAAGCAACTGTGAGGCACAGTGTCTTAGATGGAGCCTGTGACTGGCCATCTCTTTCACCCTGAAACATTCCGAGGCTGCCTGAAACAGGGGGAACATATCCAATATCCCTTTGGTGAGAACTGGAAAGTCTGATTCGACATTGTTCAGACTGAGTAGGACTGATTGTTCTTTTAGGAAAGAGGATAGAACTGCATCACCCCCTTTGCAGAGGAATCCTTTTGAGATTGTTTCAAACAAAATGTGTATATCTTTGTTCTCCTAGGGCAAAAGGGTCCCAATGTGGGTACCAAGGCTCATATTGGAATGCTGGGTCTCACTCTTGGTAGGAATGGTAAGGTACCAGGTTCTCTGTTTGACATATGTCATGTCTGAAATTTCCTTGACTAACAGGGAATATAGTTGCACTCCCTTTTGGAACTGTTGTAGTGATGAATCACCATAAGATAGGAACCAAAGCTGTGGGCTCGAGTCTGGAACTAATGGAATGTTTTCCTTCCTCTTGGACAATAGGAACATGTTATGAGCTCTCCTTAGTAGAAACAGGGTGACTGATATCCTCTTGGGGTGATGAGGAGAGGTTGACACTCCCTTGGGGACTGTCTCTGTCTAGAGATAACTCAGTGTCTTTTTGGTCTTCAACAGAAATTTTTAGGGCTCTCTGGGTATCAGAGGCATTCCTCTGTCTTCTCCTGGTAAAAGTAGTGTGTCTGGGAATCTCACAAGGAGAGGTGGAATACCTGAGGCTCTCTTTATGAGAGGGAGTGCTTTGTGTGCACTCTTTTGTAGAGATGGAGGATGTATGCTGTCTTAAAGAATATTTTTCAGTTTCCTATCTCTTTTGGAAGATGAAGAATGTCTGAGCTCCTTTTGTGACAAAGAGTATGGTTTGCAGGTCTTATGTTCTGAAAATAAATCTTGAGTGTTGCTTTGGCCAAAAGAGGACTCTTTTGATGTGCTTTTTGTATATTTGGACTGTCTGTGAATGCCTTGGGGAGATGTGGTACTTCTGAGTCCCTTCTCAGGAGATGGACAAGACTCCCAGGCTCCTTTGGCAGAATCAGAAGTTGTGAGTTTTTTATTGGTCTGTTTTAAACTTTTAACCCCTTTTGTCAGATTTGTAAGCTCTTACAACTGTGATGGAAGAATGGCGGTTTCTAGGTCCCATCTTCTGGTGGCACAGATTTTAAAACTCTTTGATCTAAAGAGGTATGTCTTGTTCTTGTTTCCCTAAATTTAGAATGTCTAGACCAACCTCCTAAAGAGGAAGTATGATTGAGAATATCTTTATTAGGGTAACTAGAACTTGAGTGTATTTTGGCATACTTGAAAGATGTGAGGAATCATTCAGCAGAAAAAATATGTTCTTTTCCCCTGAGACTCAGGCAGAGTCACACAGGAAAGAAGGATTCGAACCTGGAGAGTTGGGCGCAGTCTGCCCTCTGGCAATGAACAAGAAATATGTTTTAAGACATCAAGTTCTGAAAGAGAAGAACTGATAGACTGTTCAGGAAATGGGACAGATTTCAATATCCTTTGGGTAACACTGAAAACAATAGAGCCTTTCTTGAGAAAAGAGAATTGTCTCTTGCATTCTTGAGAAGTGATAGTAAAAAATCCATCATGTGCACATAGTGACAGTCCCAGAATGTCTGTTGAACAGGAAGTTTCCACAGTGACTTGGGTAGATATCATAGGTTCTAGAAGCCCCTGGGCTGGTTGAGAAACTTCTAGACATTTTTGTGGAGATGTTGGTGTTTCCAGGATTACTTGTTCAGATATTAAAGTTCCCAGAGCACCTTCATTAGGTTTCAAAAGCCCCAGAGAATGTGGCACAGATGGCTAAAATTCTACAGAACTTGTAACAAAATCTGAAGTCATAAAAGTGGATTGGGTAGATGGCAGAGGTCCTTCTGACTCTGGATTAAGTGATGAAGAAGATGAAAATCTGAAGGGATCTTGTTCAAGTGGCAAAGGTTCTATAATCTTTCAGGTGATAGGTAGTATTTCTGCAGTGTTTTGCATACACGTCAATGTTTCTAGTGTTCCCAGGCAGATTCAAAAGCTCTAAGATCTTCTGGATCAGATGTTGACTTTCTTAAAGCCTCTTTTTCCACTCAGGGCCCTGGGGGCTCTTGAGATAACACAAACATTTCTGGAGGCCCTTGGTCAGATGTCAATGTCCCTAGAACACAATGGGCATACAGGAAAGGTTTCAATGTCAATAAGTCAGGGAGTGACACTCTCAAATCGAATTGGACATATGGAGAAGATCCTAGACTCACTATGGAATATGGTGATAATTTTTAATATCCTTGTGAGGCATTGGTTATTCCTGGTTTTATGTGTACAGGTATAACATTCCAGATTCTCCTGTAAAGACAGGCAAGGACATCCAGGTTCTTCAACAGATATCATATGTTAAGGATTTACTTGAACACATAGAGACATTGTCAAAAGCCCTGAGGAAGATGATACAGATCCTTGTGTTTCTTGTCCAGATAAAGAAATTATCATAGGACATTTGGAAGAATGCATAGATCCTGAAGATTCTGAAGCAGATTGATGTATTTCTTGGACTCACTGAGTGAAATTCAAAGACTCTTTTGGTCTCCAGCATGAAGTTTAAGGTCCTAGAGTACCCTATATACATTTACAGAGAACAAAAGTCCATTCCACAGAAAGGGAAGAATCTGATAGCCTTAGGAAAGTACGAAAGGGAATAAGCTGAGCAGATATTAAAAGTTCTAGAAGTGAGTCACCAGATATCACATGTCCTGGGGTAGCTGTTGAAATTTTTGCACACCTGGTACAGATGGTGAATATACTAGAGGCCCCTGGGGAGATGGCAAAGGCTGTATAAACCCTTGTGCAGTTGCAGAAATCATCAGAGATCTTTGATCATATTTCAATGTTCTTGCCATCTTTTGATCAGGGTTGCTATGTCCCTGACATACTTGAGAAGATGGTGAGTCTGATACAGTGAACTGTGTAGAAGTGGACTGTATTCCTATATGTTGTATATGTGAAGAAGTACTTGAAAGCCTTTATGGAGATTTAGAATATTGGGCAGAGTTTTGTGTACATGTGGACTGACATACTGTCCTCTGTGAAGATAAACATGGACCCACAGCTTGATGAGCAGAACCTGAAGATGATTGAGTTCCCTGCACTGTGCAAGAAAGACCCAGAGGACTATAAGAAACTTCAGAACATTGTGATGTAATCATTATTGCCTGGGCTGAGATGGAAAGTTTCCAAAGCTGGTAGGATGAGTGCAAGGGTGCTCAATACCCTTCATTGAATCCATATGTTTCTGCACCTCCTTGGGTAGAAGACGAATGTCTACCTGGTTCTAGAGGTTATGGGACAATGTTTCTAGAGTCTCTGGTGCAGGTTGAAAATATGCCACATTCTCCACTACAAAAGGCAAATGGCCCGAGGTATTCTGTGTTTCTTCAGGCAAAGATCCCTCTGTTGTCCTGAAAATTTTCTTGGGCTTTTGAGAAGATAGCATAGCTTGTAGATCTCCTGGAGAAAGTCCAGGAGTCTGTGGAGAACATGGTGAGTATTGTACAATATGTTGAGTAGATGAGGAATATGTAAGAGAACTCTGAGAAAAGTTGCAGGTTTCAAAGACATTAGGATAGATGATACAGTGTTTATATGTTCTTGTTTGGATGTGGACACTTTCAGAGACCCTTGGGCAGATAGGGAAGTTCCCCGAACTATTTGTGCAGATGACAAAAATCTTACAGTTTTTTTTTTTCAGCAGATAAAGAATTCTCATAGGCACTTGGGCAAATGGAAAAGTTCCATGTTGCTGCTTGACACTTTAATTATATCCTAGAGTCCCTGAGCTAGGAAGCAAAGCTCCTTCAGGTCCCCAGGCAGCTATGGGGTTTCCCAAACTGTTTTCTCCATAAAGGGAAGCTTTTGCAGTCTCCTGAGTAAATGGTGAAGGTAAGGAAGTAATTTGTGCAGAGGTGTATAGCTCAAGAGCTGCTTGTGAATATAGGGAATTCGACACAGCTCTTGTCAAAGATGCTGAAGGGGTTGGACTTGCTTGTGTTTGTGAGGAATGGACCAAAGGCTTTGGGGTATGTGACAAAGTTTCTGTAGTCCTTGGAACACATGGAGACATTCCCAAAGAACCTGAGACAGAAGGGAAATCATTATGAGTACAGTGGGCAGACTCGGATGTTCCAATAATCCTTTGGGAAGATGATGACTGCTGGAGAGATTCTTGGGTATATGGTGACAGGCCCAGTGTTGCCTGAGCAAATATGCAAAGCTTGGTAGACAGCCAATGTGCTAGTTTACTTGACACTTGTAAAGAAAATTTCGCAGATTTTTGATCATTTAGCAAATGTTCTGTAGGCTCTGAGGGAGATGGCAAAGTGCCTGTAGTCACTTGAAGAGATGGTGAGTAATTCTGAGATTCTACCATGGTGCCCTAGCTTCTTTTGGAAAGATGTTGAATTCTCTGGAAACTCTGAGGTAGATGTCAAAGAAACCACAGTCCCTGGGACAGACATAAAATTTTCTAGAGCCACTTGCTTACTTCTCACATTTGTTAGAGTCCCTGGTGTTGTTTGGGGAGGTTTCTAAGCACATGGTACAGATGATGAAGTTTCCACACTCCCTTGGGAAGATAACAATTGTTTTTAGTTCCCATAGTAGAACAAGAAGATCCTTGTTTAGATGGCAAAATTTCTAGAGTCCAAGTTTCAGATTTGGGCCATCCCATAGCCCCTCTAGAAGACAGAAAATGTTTTTTCAGCCCCTTGATTAGTTGGCAATATTTGAGCCTTCCTATAGGCTTGTCTAGTAGATCTTAAGCTTCGTTCTTACATGGTGAAGACCCTCAAGTACCTTGAGTTTATATAGCCTGTCCCAAGTAGTCAATTTTGATTGCTGTTTTGTCTTTATTGTTGGTCAGATACCAAAGGCCCAAGTGACCCTTGTGTAGAAGGATTTTTAGATGCTATAGAAGTCACAGAAGCTTTCTCACACATTTGAGATAATGACACACACTCTAGACATTTTTTTATTTGTACAATATCTCTTAGACCCTTGGAAATATAGAAAATGTTGTGGACTTCTGAATTCTATTTTGCAGTGTTAGAAATCACTTTGAACATGGAAAACATATTCTGGAGCTTTTGGTAGAGATGAAAAAATTCACTGAAGCCCTGGAGCACATGGTGAAAATACTAAAGCATTTTTGGTAGACAGAGAAACCAGAGACTTTTGGGAAAATGTTGATTGTCCAGCATGCCCCTGGGTAGATTGGCAGCTTACCACACTTCCTTGGTCATTTGTGGAACATTCCAAGGATTTTGAAACAGATATAAATGATGTGGGACAGACCTGAGAAGTAGTTCTAGCTTTTGATGATTCTTTGGCAGCAGTAGACTATGCAAGCCCCCATTTTGCAGAATGCAGGAGGTTCAAACTATCTTCATCAGATGGGAAAATTTAAGCCTCCTTTCTCAGAAGAATCAATTTTAACTTGTTTTTTTCCTCTGGAAGCTGGTTGCCTGGGGACCACTTTGGTAGAAAGAGAATGCCTACAAGTTCTTCCCAGAGAAGGCATGTAAAAGAAAATCTTTTGGATAGATGCAGATAATTATAAAGCACCATGGTCAGATATGGTAGATCCTAAGGCATTTTGTTGAGATGAAGAAATTCTTAATGTGTTTTGTGTACCTGTGCAAGAATTGACTGTAACTTCAGACTGAGGGGAAAATACTAGAGCTACCTGTGTAGATGCGGTCTCTCTTGGAGCATTATGGAAACATGAGAGAGGTCTAATTGCCTCATGGGCAGACATGGAAGTTTCTAGACCTCCTTCTTGTGTACTTGTGGAAGTTGGAAGGGAACTTTTGTTAGCTGGAAAAGTGAATAACTCCTTTTGTGTAGAATGTCATGTTTCATAGCCAACTTGATGGGCAAAACAAATTCCATGGATCCTTTGGAAGATAAGCCAAATCCATAGCCTTTTGAGTATTAGAAATATGTTCTGGAGATGCTTGTGTGCATGAAGAAGAACCAACTGCCCTCTATGCAGATTGGAAAGAGTCTATACTATCTTGTGTAGATGGAGAAGATAGCTGATGCTCTTGAAGGAATAGGGAACTTCCCAGCCCCTTTCCAGAAGTTTGGGGAGATCCTATGGGTTCTTGTGCACAGGCAGAATTTAATGTATCTCCTTCTTTAGATCTACAAGACGCTACAGAATCTTGTGTATGAATATGATGTCCCATAGGCCCTTGTTCACATGGAAATGGATTCATAGCCTTTTCTACAGATGAAATATGTCTTAGAACATCTGTTGTAGATGTGCAACATCCAAGAGCCATTTCAAAAATAGGATAGTGTCTAGAAATTTTTTTATATGTATTCTGTCTAACAGACCCTTTCTGAGTTAGGGTAGTACTTGAAGAACTTGGTACAGGTTTGGGAAATCTTAACTTCTCTGATGTATTTGTAGAAAATTTAGGAGCCTCGCCCATCAAAGCTGAATGCTTTAGAGTCTCCTGGGTAGGCAGGGAATGTTATATCTTCTGAGCACACTGTACAAGTATGGAGCTTGCATGGCTCACTGGCATGGTTTTGGAACAACGTTGGCTATTTTGGTCCTGATGACAATCAGGAGGGCCCTTTTGGATGGTAGGGGACTTTTGAATAATCTCTGTCAGATATTAATATTTTGAAGACTGGTTGTTTAGAAGGAGGATCTTTCAGTGTTGTTTTGCTAGAATGGAAATTTTCAGGGTCAATTTTCATAGAAGGAAAATAAATTATTTTTTTTCTGTGGGAGAGCAGATTTGTCTTTGACCATCTTCTCTAGAGGGGGTCAATACTAGTGACCCCTGACATATTGGGAATGGCCCAGAACCCCTGGTGAAAATAGTGAATGTACTAGATTAGTTTGTGTGTGTGCAGAAGGCACAATAATAATAATTGGGTGGACTCAGGGGTTTCTCCCACATCTTGTGTCTGTGCTGAACATTCAAGAACCTCATCTGGAAATGGAAAGCATCCTTGAGCTCCTGATGTACTTGTAGAAAATTTTGTTCTTTTTTGGGGATGTGTCAGTATTGTGAGGCTCCCTTGTGGAACTACAATTGCATTTAATCATCTTTGGACTGTAAGAGATGATCTAAGCCCATTTTTTAATGATGAAGGACTTTGATATTCTTCCTGATCTAATGGGCGAGGTCTGAAATCACCTTGGTCAGCAAGCTCAGGTCTCAAGCTCACTTTACTGAAAGCAGATTACATAGGGAACTTTGTGGGAATTGGAAATACCTTTGGTTGTCTTTGTGAGAAGACTTATCTATCTGCCATGGTTTGGCAGCTGTCAAATGTGTTAAACTCTCTTGGGACCAGTGGTCCGACTTAATCTATTTGAGAATTGTTAAAGGAGCATCATAATTGGAAAGTGAAAGGTGTGCTGAGAAGACTGTGCTCTCACATCCTGCTTGCACCAGGAGAGCACCCTCTAATGGGAGGCCATCTGTGTTGTAGGAATGTCTGTTGGAGCCTTGTTAACTGAATAAGAAAGGCTGATTTGGAACCTTGCACCTCAGAAACTTTGGGGGCTAAACAATCACTTGGACATTGTGCTATCGAAGAACAAGTGATAAAATTTGAATACAGTGTATGGAATACATGGAATGATATTACAGATATTATTCTGTATTTTAAACATGACTTATCCTAGATAAATTTATGACAATTGTGAGCCATCCTGGATGCTGAAAGGCATCTTTAAATGACTAAAAATACCCACTACAATATAATTATTGTACAATTAATATTTTAAGTATTGTTTGGAGAATAAGAAAAAAACAATAGTCTCCATATGGTACAGTTGCCAGTTGCATTCCAAATACTCTCATCTCTGTGTGACTAAGTGCATCGATTGAGAACACAGATGCTGTTGTACTTGTGAATATACCACATATGGACTTAAACAATTTCTTTTCCTCTCACAGTTTACATGTTGAGTCTCTATATCATTTATATATTTGGGTTGCTTTTGAAAGATCATATAATTCTCCTGAAGGCACAATAGGCTAATGGCTCATATCAATGGCTCCGCATGGGCCATTCACTTTCATTCCAATGGCACAGCTGGAAAATAGTTGCACAGAGTGATTTTTGAAACCCTTAGTCAAGTTGATTCTTTCAAATGTCAGGCTGTAGAGCTGTTAATACACTGAGAAAGTGTAAAATTGAGGATATATATGAAGATACCATTTTACTAAGTGAAACTTGATTTGGTTGTTACACATCCTGCCAGTGTTTTGTGCAGTTTTTTGATCTTGCTGGTTGAACGGCACTTGTTTGCTTGTTTGTTTCTTTGTGTACTTTATTTTATTTTGGGAATGATTTCTGTTTCCATTTGGCTACACAGCCAATAAGCATGGCATCATTCAGACGCACAGGGGCACTTTACTTTCATCTAATTATTTCCCTGTAACATTACCTTAGTGCTTTGCTGCATTGTTTCTTTTTGGAATTTCAAAATTCTTAATTACCCACTTTCTATTTTGGACCCAAATATATTTCAATAATTCTAAGTTTAAAGGCATCTGCTCCCAGGAAATCCTTTCTTTTCCTACAACGTTGGGTAAATTCTGTTCTTGACTAATTCTGTATTCACAGTGGTTATCCCCGTACTAGTACAAGTCATAACTTCTATCTCGCTTAAATAAACTTCCTGTTGGTATTTAAAGGCTCCCAGAGATGGTGTATTCTTGTTTTCAGAACTGTCTGACAAGAAAAATGCCAGGAAGGCACCTGGGTGGTCATTTAGACAGGTCCAGTATTGGAAAGAAAAGAAATCCAGGGGCTTATTGAATATCCAAACCAGACTTTGTTTAACTGACTTCCAGTCTCAGGCTTCTCCCATCCTAAATTAATAAAGTTACAAATGTGGTTGTTGACAAGGCTTGGTCTTCTCTGTCTTTCCAGTGCATCCAGTTGTTTATTCATGTAAAGGAATGAACTTGGTAATCATCAAGAAAACAGTGAAAAATTATTTTAAAAACATGCAATAAAATCAAAAAAGAATATGTATGTGAATATGTATATGAATAAAAGCATATGCATGAAAGTGGTGTAGTGAATCTGATTTCTTTGTAGTCTGACAAAGAAAAAGAATAACTTTGAAAAGCTCGACAAAAGAATATTAATCACTGAAGTAAATGCTACAATATATACTATTTAGTTGTTTTCATTTTTAAATTTACTATGCAAAAAAGTTATTTAATCTGAAAAATTTTATAATGTTGGTATTAATGATTTTATTTAGGAAATATTCACAAGTGTGGAAAGTAATTCACAGAAATCTTAGCCAATCATAAATCAAGTAATGTCATACATGTACATATAACTCCTACTCAGTTTACCTTGATAGATTATGTGAGGTAAACATAGTCACTATAACTGAAATTGATAAACTCATTTAGTGTTGACATTAGAATTGCCAAGTTAATTCTCAAAAGGTATATATTATCTGAATTGATACTAATAATTTTCTGTCCATTAACACTGCAGCAAGTTCTTCATGCCTAGAAGGATTATTTTTGGTTTGTAAAATCAGTCTCTTCAAAGACTGTAAAAGACCAACTGGAAATTCAGATAAGCCAACCAAAATTATGATACTTACTAGCATGAGGATAAGGACTGTGAATACATAAATAGTCAAGAACAGAATTGACCACAGTTTGAAGAAAAATAATGGATTTCCTGGAAGCAGATAGATTCCTTTAAATGAAAATTATTTGCATATATTGGTATTAAAAAAGAAAGTGAATGATTAACATTTGGAAAATACAAGGAGAAAGAATGTTGCACAGCACTAAAGGAATTGCACAGTATTTTAATTAGATAATAGAAAAGTGCTTATGTTCTTCTAAACTACACACGGCTTATTGGCTGTGTAGCCAGAGGGAAACAGAAATTATTCACAAAATAAATCAAATAAAGCAGAAAAACAAACAAAGCCCTTTCAACCAACAAGATCAAAATTCTGCTTAAATATACTGACAAGGTGTGTGAATACCAAATCAAGTTTCTCTTTCAGTAAAACGGTATCTTCATACATATCTTCAAACTTACACATGCTCACTGTACCAATTGCTCTACAAACATGACCTTTCAAAGAATCACCTTGACTAAGTGTTTCAAAAAATATTCTGTGCAACTATGCTCCAGCTGTGTCATTGGAATGAAAGCAAATGGCCCAAGTAGAGCCACCAAGATGAGCCAGTAGCCTATTGTACCTTCAGGAGAATTATGTGCTCTTCCAAACACAATCCAAATACATAAATGTTATAAGAACTCAACAAGTACACTGTGACAGGCAAAGCAATTACTTAAGGTGCTACATTCAAGAGTCCGATTGCATCTGTGTTCTGAATCTATACACATAGTATAACACAGATAAAAGTATCAACTTGCATCTATACTCCAATAAACTAATATTTTGTCTATATTTTCCAAACAATACCTATAATAGTATATAATTTGCACAATAACAATATTGCAATATGTATTATTTAGTCATTTAGTAATGTCTTTCAGCATCCAGAAAGACTAAGATTTGTCATAATTTTTTCTAGGATATGTCATCTTTACAATACAGAATAATATCTGTAATATTATTCCATACATTTTACGTTCTATTCAAATTCTATCACTTCTTCTTTCCATAGCACAATACCAAAGTGATTGTCTACTCCACACGGTCTCTGAGGAGCAGGGTTCTGGATCAGCATTTTCCATTCAGTTACGAGGCTCCAATAGACATCTCTGCAACACTGATGGCCTCCAGTTAGAGGGTAATATACTGGAGCAAGAGGGACTTGAGTGCACAGTCTTTTCAGCATCCAGTGCCCTTTCCAATCATGATGCTTCTTTAACAATTCTTTGTCATGGCCACTGACAGTGGAACCAGACCAGGTAGCACTCTGGATTCTAAGGAAGAGGGTCCTCAGTGTTCCTCCACAATCAGAATGCTTGGATGATTGCCCTGCTACTGCAAGCACAGCTGCCAGGTGAGACACCTTGAGACAGGCCCATGCAGGTCCAAGGCAGACACTCTGGAGCTTTACTTGATTCTATAGAACAATGGTCATTCTAGTTCTCTTCCCTTTGCCTCCCAGACATGTCCACAGTTGTCATGAGAGAAATCTTCTCTCAAATGGTCCTGCTTAGCTGCTTTTATCTGTAATTTACCATTGGCAAGTACATTCACTGACTCTTCAAGCAATGGTAGCTTATTTTCCATTTCTGCTGTCAATTTTGTTAATGACTGAAAATGACAGACATGTGAAAAAAGGCCAGCGAGCCTCAACACGGACTTTAACCTCTGACCATAGACCTCCGGTTTCTCAGCCTCCATGGCCTGAGACTCCTTACATTATCTACCATCAAATTTATTCACATTCTACTCCAAGGGGGCAAGCAGTTACTGACTTCCCAGACTACATGTCCTGGAGGGCCCCTTCGTTGTCCCGCAATGGGGGAAGCATTTGACTAGCAAAGACATGAGGGACTTTGCACATCATGGTCTCATTAGACCAACTTGTCACAAGTTCAGGTGTCCAAAGCCCTACAAAGATCAGAGATTCAAAAAACTGGATGCTAAGTTACAGAACAGCTCCAAAGGAACTCTGGCAAATAGTGTAGCAGTTTTTCATGATCTAAAACAGCACCTTCTATTGGATTCACTGGGTAGGCCCTTTATAATTTACAGTTGGTACTGAGCATATAGTTGTAGCTTAGAGCTTGTGGCAGTGGACAACCCATTATTAGTCTACATTAGGGCCCAAGAAAACACAAGAAGGACCCTCTGTCCAACACTGCCTAGATGGTCAGGATTTAAACTTTTATTGGCACAAAATGCTAAGTTAGAACCAAAGTGGACTTTGGCAACAAAAGTCATTGAAATAATTCTTGATATTTGGCTATACCAAATATCAACATCACTGTATTACCTAAGCATCAGCAACATTTCTATAGGAGCTGATGGTAGCATATACAGAGATCCACAGCCAAGCATTTAGTAGAGATCAGGAAATTGAGTGGAAGATGAGGAGGAAGGGTTGTAGGAACCAGAGGGTCAAGGACACCAGAAGAGGACAGCCCACAGCATTAACTAAGCAAGGTTCATAAGGGTTCAAGATAGAACCAGAGATCCCCTGTGGGTCTTCAGTAGGCCCTCTTCATAAATGCTGTGGTTGTTTAACTTGTTATTCTTGGACTCCGCACAGTGGGAGTAGGGATGTCTCTGACTGTTATGTCTGTTTGTGTGATAGTTTACTTCCTAATGGATTGACTCATCCAGCCTTGATAGGATAATTTATGTTTACACTTGCTCTATTTTGTTTTGGCATGTTTAGTTGATATCCCAGGGAATCCTGCTCTTTTGGAAAGGAAACAGAGGAGCAGTGGATGAGAGGAAGAAGGAAGGCGAAGGAATGACTAAGAAAAGTGAGTTGGGAAGGCTGCAGATGGCATGCATTACATGACAGAAAAATTAAAAAAAAAACAATGTAGCCTTAGAGGTTACACACATGGACAAGGTTTAATGTGACCAATGTCTTTGACCAAAAGGAACATACATTTCTGCCAAATGTTGAATTTTATATACTCTTTTGAATAATATTACGTCATACCTTTCAGCATTATTTCATGCATGGGCAACTCATTTCCTTATGCATTGGGACAAATCAGACCTAAGCTACTCTAAGTAAGAGAGACTTCCACTTTTAACCCAGATGGCTAGAAAAATACCCTTATGACACATGGGACCTCATACCACACTGATTCATGTTTCCAGAGCCCACAACTCATGTTATGTGTCTTTATGCTGATAATCAGTCATAGTGGAAAATCTACCCTTCATAACAACCCCTACTTAGCTGATGATAGATTTGAGATTACAGAAAGAATGCCTATGAGACTGGTAGATGTACTGTAATATTGCTGCCAGCCTGCAATGTAACTTCCAAACATATGTCTCTTCTAGACTTTGAGAATGAATAGAAGCCGAGTGGTATTAGGGATGTTCCTGGTCACAAGGAATTACTTAATATGTCTCCACTTAACAAATTAATCTGAAATGTTTTCATTTTGTTCAAGAGGGTTTGCTCCTGGCTGTTTGACCTTCTCTGTCTGACACAACCCCTCTAGTGCCTGGCACAAGAGACTTTCTACTTCTCCTCAAGAAGGTTTCATTTCTCCCCTTTCTAACCCAACAGGATGGGTTCCTACATTCTTCCTGACTTGAAATGCCCTTGGAAGAGTCCACATTTCACCCAGGCTGTCCTCTCTGGTTAGAAGTCCAAGAAATACAAGCTGGTCCAGGAAATCAATTATAGCCTTGAGTCCAATAACCCATAATGGTGTGGTTTCATCTACACAGAGATCTGAGTAGCTGAACCCAAAACGGAAGAGTTAGTCTTGTTTGGCATAGCTATCCAACCTGTGCACAAATAATGCAATTGCTGCCTGGATTCTCAAAGTTTCTACTAATAATATGAACATCCTAAGTTGTAAGGAACTGTAGACAGGGAGGACAATAAGGATATGGGTGGAAGTTATTATTAAATTTATTATCATTAAATAAAGATAAATCAGTATAGAAGACACCATTCTGTTTCTATGAAGCATTAATACCATAAAGAAAAGGAAAATGATGAGAACAATTAGTTATGTAAAAGCTTTCTGATGTGACAGCAACATGAATTGACAAGCAATTTCTTTAGTACTGCACATGATGTGAAAACAACAGTGAACTATTGTAGTTGAAGTCTACAAAGTGATTTGCCATTCAACTAAAAAATTAAATGTCTTTACTTTTCTGGCCTCCCTGATTGGTTCTTCCTGGTTTAAGTTAAAAGTCCAAGTTGTTTCTCAAACAATTTATGTTCATAATTAGCCATTATATTCATATGATGATGTAATTGGTAATATGAATTTACTTAGCTTGGACTATGTGTGAACATTTTCCTGTGTTTGGATATAGAGACCAAGGTACATAGATTCAAAATTTTCTTAGGGTGATATCATGAAATTTTGGGAAAAGTAGAAGAGGAACAGGCAAGATGGCTAATGGTCACCAGCTATTGGATTAGGGTACCTGGAATGCCTCATTAGCATGGGGAAGCATTTCAGGAATCTCAGTTTCTGATTGAAAAGTGTTTATAAGAAAAAATAAAATCGATACCATAATCGAATTGAGAGTATGTGATGTTCATCTGGTAGAGAGAAAAGTGGATGTTTTCCCCAAACAAGTTCAGTGAAGAAGAAATCCTGCTATTGTAAGGAGTCTCCAATATTGCATTAATAATAGAAGATATCCAATCACAGTGGGCTTCAATGTAATTTAGAAGTGTTTCTCAAATGTATATGTGTGTATACCAACACACACACATATGCACACACACACACACACACACACACACACACACACACACACACACACATATATATATATATATATATATATATATATATATATACATATATATAATAAACTTTAATGATTTAAATTTATATTATGAGACCTTGATGTTGTTTCAGGATAAATAAAAGTTTACAAAGTGGAAGATTCTGTGTGGTTTTATTTGTCTATCAGTTTTTCTCAGAATCTTCTTACTGTAGCATAGCTCCCAATTGCATGAGTAAAAATTGTAATAAGCTCAATAATTTTAATTAGAAAATTTTCCTTTTGTGAGAGCATACATATATGTGCATGCACAACCCAATCAGAAATGCCAAAGCTCAGAGGCTGTATTATACACAAGGACTCTACATTTGTTTCCTGTGGTAGCTTCCCTATTGTTGCTTTTCTGTTTAGCAGAAAGGAATTTATTAATTTCCCTTAACCTTAGAATTGGTTATATGAATCTATACAGCTTAGACTCTGTGTAAACTTTTTGCATTTGTTTGTCAGATGTACTTGTTTATGTGATCTTGCCGTATAGATATCTAGTAGCTAAGACATTAAAAACATAAGTGTGTTTGCAGGGTACAAGAGGCTATAATTACATGATACATCAGCCTCAGGATATTCAAGAGAAAGTTTTAATTTAAATGAGTAGGTAATTTTAGTAGGTTTATGTGAATGTAGGAAGTAACTTCCAGGAATCTTCAGGCAGGTGTTGCTGAGACAAATCCCTCAGCTCAAGTCTTCTGATGGAGATGCTTCATATTAGCCACAGGCTTAACTCTGCTCTTTGGTCTAATTAAGCACATCTCATACAACAGCATGATGATGCTTATGGCTGAAAGAACAGCTGTCTGCATTCCCAATGGGAAAACATGGGTTTTGTGCCTTCTTAGCAGATCATTTTTTCCAACAGGAAACGTTGTTGGAAAATGAAGGGTACTTTCTCCATAAAGGTCCACCACATGGTTCCAGCTCCCAGCCAAAACTGTGCAAATAATATTTAGAAACAGAAACAAGATGGAAGTGTTGTAGCACAGGATCATAAAATCAGGATATAGGGCTCTGATCCAGCAAACCATAATAGCTACAGATGTAAAAATAAGGACAATTTGCTGCATAAAATTAGCTAATATCATAAGATCCCAAGCATACTCAATTTCAATTGAGATAGTCCAGTTGGAGTTCATAGCGCTGTGTACTGTCATTCTGATTATTCTACCTGATATGTTAACTTCTTGATAATAGTAAGATTCCCACAGTCCAATGTAATCATACGTGGAGCCTTGTGGTTAAATTCCCACAAATGCCAGTATCTACTAGTAACTGGACTTAAACCAAATCCCCAGAATATAAAGCTGCACAGAAAGCTTGCCAATCTGAAAATCCACTCCTTTACTTCAGCAGAACTGTAGTTGATGTCAGAGGAGTGCAGAATCAATCAAGCACAACACATTAAAAAAAGACACAATACAAGTTATTGTTAGAGCTCTACCTAGTCATGTTATATTTCTCCTGTCGAAAAGTTGCATTTAAGATTTCTACATACATGTTAGTCTTTTCATTACTACAGACAAAAATAAGAGAATGATTTACTTTTTCAATTGCTATCAAATTTTGAGTATTGCTCAATGAACAAAAGCATTTGCTGTTCCTGTAATTGACCAGGTGTGTTTCCCAACATTCTCCTTGGGAAGTTCCCAACCTCTTCCATGGAGAGCTAGTGAGCTCAATTTTATCCCCAAAATACATGTGATTCATTTATATATACAAAGAAACATGATGATTAAAGACTGATAAACACAAAAGAATAACTCTAGGTAGAGAAATTACTCTACATTTGTTATTTATATTCACTGACATTTTTATGTAAAATTTTGTTACAAATTATATTATTTAAACCTTCCACCTCTGGCCTGGATACCAGTGGCTAGAGCAGTCTCCCAGCTGATGTGTTTCCCTCTGGAAACTGAGTTTGGTGGCACCCCAGGGAGAGCAAGGATCACAGAGCAGAAGAATACACTCCCTTGGTGTATCTACTCATCAAGCATACTGAGCAGACCTGCCCAAACCTCCGATGTCCTGGAATTCCATCTGGATGCAGTGAAGACACAGTGTCAGAGGTTTATCAACTTACTCTTTTCCCCCACCCATCTTTAATATCTCAATGCCTGTATTCAGCTTGAAGAAGTTAAAGAAGAGTCAGCACCACTATTCCCTGGGCTTGGGGAATAATGTGTTTAATAATGGTCTGTCTTTCTAGGGAAAAATAGTGGTTTTGTTGGAACAGAGAGGATTAGCTAGGACTTATTGCATAGCCATAACCTATTTGTAGAAATCTGTATAATTATTATCAAGATGAAGTTATAATTTCTTAAATGGTACAAAATTTACTTTGATTTCAAATTTAAGGTTTTCATTGGTACGAGCTTCTTATTAACATAAAAATGAGATGAATATTGATACTCTCATGGGCATTGTGCCTGTATAACTCATTTAGGAATACAGGGCCTACACCCAGTCTTTCTTTAACTTTTTTAACTGATTTGGGACTGTTCACCTATGAGTTAAGGGACTATAGCAAATCCATGGCTTTGAGTTTATTGTTAGGAGGTTTCCCATATTTTATTTAAAAATAGCTGAGAGGAGTGACAGACAACAGTCCAGGTTACCTTACATGGATAGTTGGTTTTCAAAACATCAGAAGTCCGTAGAATTGACACTGCAAATATTTATATATTAATGTCTATTCTGATTAGAGACCTGTCTGCTCCTGACAAATTCCTGTCGTGGATTCTAAGAAGAAATTGGGCATCCTTGGAGTTACGACTGTTGTGTGGTGACAGCTACTAGGCAAGAATTGCCTCCTTCCATCTACAGACAAATTACTGTCCAGAAAAAGACACACATGCAGAATAGTCAACTGATTATATCTGCCCAGACAGAGTAATCAGCCCTTAATCATCCTGCATCACTAAGAACTCTCATGTGACTCTGGGCCACAAGGCTGAAGATTTGATGCTCCAACGTTCGGTAGTTTAGGGGTTTTTCAGGTGTTCAGCGGTCTCTATCAATTGGCTAAGTTTTAGAAGCTATGTTTAATGCTTCCCATAACTTCAGTTAACTCAGTCATTCTGGATTTCTGACGGGGATGAAGACCTATAGTCTCACAGTCAATCCTGGCTATTGACTTTGAGGTAAAAGATCTGAGTAGATAGTTTTCAGCTGACATTCATTCTAAAGCCAAAAAAAGCCAGGATCAAAAGTAAGTGTTTTAGTTAGAAGAGATGACAGAAGTTCTGGTTAGTCAACAAAATGATGGACTGCGTATTAGGACTATTTTGTACCTCACTGGTACAAATCGGCATAAATATGCTCTAATTGTATTGAGAGAAAAGTTTCATTTTAACATGAAAGGTGATATGTAGGAGGAGCTAAGGTGGAAAAAGGACTGAGTGGAAGAGAAAGAGTAAGAAGAGGAGGAGAAGCAGAGGAGAAGCTAGGTGATGAAAGAGATAAAGAGGAGGGAGACAAGTAGGCAGATGTTCATGTATCGCTACCAGTCAAAGATTGTTGATATATCAAGGTTGGGTAGTGTGTTACACCTCTGATTTAACAATACCAAACATATAAAGTCTATGATTAACATTTTTAAGAAAAGTATAAATGCAAAATGGAAAAGGAGGCATGGGATAGGGGTTTTCTAAGGAGGGGAATGGGAAAAGGGGATGGCATCTGAAGTGTAAATAAAATATCTAATAAAAATATAATAAAATAAAATGAAAAAAGTATGAAAATAGTGGATCTGTAAAGAAATCTCTAAAAAATTCACAAATGATTGACATAGAAAATTCATTATACAAGTGAACACTGTTTAGTAAAAACTAGGGAAAAAGTCAATATTAGCATGGAAAATTTTTAGTAAAATTGAAGGCATTATTTTTAAAATTAGTGATAATATTAATGTAAATAGAGAAAAAATTGTTCAAAAATTTAGAACATTTGACAAAAACATTTGGTTAAAATGTATCATATAAATAAAATTACACTATATTATATATTTATATTATTTATAACATGTTATATATAATACAATATAAAATACTTACATTAATATATTGTATTATATTAAGATATTAATTGTAAATATTATATTTGTATACTATGTTATTATATTGATATATTATATTAATTAATATATTACACATTAGTATTGTATTGGTATTATATATTATAATATCAATATACATTATATATTATATTACATTATATATTATAATTTATATATGTTATATCATATATACTGTGATATTAACAGTTATATATTCATATCTATAATATATAATATTGGTGCCATGACTCACTAACAGCTCAGCTGCTATAGGGGTGTATATCTTGTCTTCCTATGTCAATTGTCGAAGACAACCACCTTCCCAGAATCACCACATGATGTCATAACTGTGTTGCCACACCCATGATGTCACATTTGTGAGGATATACCCACATCATACCCCTGATGTCATACCATGATGATATACCTGTAATTTCACTCTCATGATGTCATACCCATGATGTCAAACCCATATCGTTATCCCCATGATCTCATACCCATATTGTTATGCCCATGATATCATACGCATGATTTCACAACAATGATGTCATACCCATGTCTAACCTGTCACACCCATGATGTAAAACTCATGATGTCATGCCCTTAAAGTCACACTTGCTATGTCACACTTTTGATTACACACTCGTGATGTCAAACTTGTGATGTCACACTCATGATATAACACCTATGATTTCATACCCATGAAGTCATACCCATGTAATACTCATGTTATCATGCACTTGATGACACATGCATGATGTCACACTGTGACACTCATGGTGTCATATACACGATATCATACCCATAATGTAACACCCCTGATGTCATGCCCATGATGTCACACAGATGATGTCATACTCATGATGTCATAACACAGTGACTCACAAAACATTACCATGATCAAGAAAAA
This sequence comes from Arvicanthis niloticus, assembly GCF_011762505.2. Lineage (NCBI taxonomy): Eukaryota > Metazoa > Chordata > Mammalia > Rodentia > Muridae > Arvicanthis > Arvicanthis niloticus. The sequence continues at coordinate 380,157 of NW_023045001.1, read as the reverse complement.
TCATCATTCCAGTCATAAAAAGGAATAAAAAATGTATAATAATAGTAATAATAATGAATAAGTTCAACCTCAACCTATAGATAAAGAGTATTGATCACGGATATTGATCATTGATGCTGAAGGCTGAATCAATATTCAGAGTTATTCATGTATACATTTATATATTTACTATTTCTTATGGTGTTGAGCACAGCCTGGTGTGTGACCATTAGGTTCAATGTAGTGGAAACCCTTAAGGAGGTATGTGTGACCAGGCCATAGCACAGGTTGGCACAAGATGTAGAAAAACTTAATGTGGACAACAGGGAAATTGTTCCTGATGGTACCTCTCTGTCTTGGTAAACGGATGAGACAGTTGTTTAGCAATAAATAATATAGAGGGTGACAGGATTCTTCCTTGTTTGGGGTGGTGGGCCTTGCACCTCTGAGAACCCAGAGTAGTCCTGCCTGGATAGAAAGAGCTGTCTTGCTTGTATCAGAGCAGATACCTCCAGGAAGCTTGGGAGGGAGGCAGAAGTGGAAAGAAATGTCAGACTTCTCTCCTGGTGGTTGTTAGATGGGTCTACTTACACCAGCTGTGACTTAAGCTCTCACCAGGGCAGGAGAGGACCTCTGGAAACTCTCAGTGCTCAGGAAAGGAAGGCTTCCTGGTGGATAGTGAAAAACATTTCATAAATGACCATGGTATTCATTATCTGGTAAAAAAGAGGTGCTTCTGTCCTAGAAAATGTACCTGGAAGTGTATATACTGGCAAGCCAAAAAAAGATAGAAGGAGGTAGGTAGGTAGTTAGGTAGGTAGAAAATGATAGATGGATGGATAGATAGATAGATAGATAGATAGATAGATAGATAGATAGATAAAAGATAGTAGGTATTTAAGTAGGTAAGCAGGTAGGAAAGAAGGTATATATGTTGTTAGGTAGGTAGAAAAAGATAGATAGATAGATAGATAGATAGATAGATAGATAGATAGATAGATAGATAGATAGGTGGATAGCTAGCCAGTTGCTATATTGCTGTGGTAGTGAACACTTGGAGAGAAAGTTTGAAAACACCTTGATTATTTCCAATGCGCACCCTTAGAAGACCTGTTGTGAATAGGTCTAAGAGAGTTGGTGAGGAATTTTGCAGCAGGGACCATGGTGAGACAAGAGAGACATGCTCATTGTGCTTTTTGCCTAGTTGCCTGTCATCTTGTGTCCACTTGAATCCATTCACAGAGCTCTGAGTTGCATGTGTGCCTAGTCCCTGCACAGGTAGGTATGTGGTTGTATGCTAGGATATAGAAAGAAGAATCCATGGTGAGAGTGACTTGCGGACTTTAGAGGCAGGAAGAAGATCAAAGTGTCCACAGAGTGCTCCATGGCAGTTGGTGAATCGCTGGGGTATGATGGAGGTGGGGTGGAATGTTTGAGAGAGGACAGAGATTCTGAGGGAGCTTGAATTAGCTCATAATGGTTGCCAGGTATCGTGGTCAGTAGCCCGGAGATGCTTATTTTGTAGGTGCTTAGAATTGGGTGCCCAAGGCAAGAGCTTGGTTTTCAAGGGGGCAGGTTAAGATGAAATATTCCCTTGTTGTTTAGATATGTCCTTGTCCTCAGCTCATCGTGCTAGCTGGATTGCAGGTGAGATTTTCGAACTGGGCGACAAGACCCTCTGGGCCTTTGTGGTCAACAGAAGATTTTATGACTTTGTGAGGCAGCGTGTACCAGAAATCATTGAAGGATACTTGAGATACCAACCTGTGTGACTGGGTAAGTAGACCAAGTTTTTTGTGGGAGCCTTTCTTATTATCTCCCACCACCAAACTCTGGGTTCAATCCAGGGAAACTGAAGGCCTCTTGCATGCACAGAGAAGGTCACAGAAGGCCATGTTTCCAGTGCAGTGCCTCCTGCTGCTATGTGGGATGCCAGTGTTGAGACTAATGCCAATTGAGAAGGTTGGTTCTCCAACTCCCCCTGTGGTCTCTGTTCAACTTTGCCTGTCTCCTGAGCTCTCTGACTCCACCCCAGAGGTGACTTACCAGATGAGGATCATTCTACGAGGGCCTTCTTGGCTGTGTGCCTTTCCCTGGGAAGTGAGAGAGTGTGGCCAGAGACCATAGAGTCTGCGTCCACAAGAAGAGAACTGGCTGTCAGCTTTAGGAGATACTCATGTGGATGGAGTCAGGCAGGAAGGTGTCTTGTATGATTCAGAGCAGATACCTGGAGGAAGCTTAATAGGAATGTAGAAGCAGAAATCCATGTCAGGCTTCTCTCCTGGTGGTTGTTAGTGGGGTCTTTTTCTACAAGCTATCACTTAAGCTCTCGACAGAAAAGAAGGAGAACACATTTTCCCCTGAGTGGTACATGGTGTTTGGTGAATGGCTGCGGTGTGGTGGCAGTGGTGTGGAGGGTAAAGAGAGGAGAGAGATTGTGAGGGAGCTGGAATTAGCTCATAAAGGTTGCCTGGTTTCCTGGCCAGTTGCCTGGAGATGCTTTTTCAGTAGGTGCATAGAACTGAGGGCCTGAGGCCAGAGCTTGGTTTCCAAGTAGGCAAGTTGGAATCTAATATTCATTTCTTCTTTTGATATGTCCTTGTCCTCAGATCACCGTGTTAGATAGCCTGTAGATCAGATTGTGAATGTGGGTGGACAGCCACTATGGGGCTCTGAGGTGGACAGATGACTGGATGACTTTGAGGAGCAGCATCTACCCGAAGTCAAATTGAGAGTTAGTTGAGATACCAACATGTGTGCCTGGGTGTGTAGACAAAATTTTTCAGGGGGTGGGGAGGGCCTCTTTTGTGTTGGAAACTGAAGTCCTCAGGAAAACATAGAGCAGCTACCCATTTCTCTTGGTCCAGTGCAGTGCCTCCTGCAGCTAAGTGGATAGCCAATGTTGGGACTAATGCCAATTGAGAAGGTTAGTTTCCAACCCCAAACCCCTGTGGCCGCTGTTCACATTACCCTGTTCCCTGAGCCCTGATTCTAACATCTGGCTGCCCTATGAGCTGAGGACCATCCTGGGAGAGATTTCTGTCTGAGTGCCTTTACCTGGCATCTTGTGAGAGTGTAACCATGGACAGAGGAGTCTGGCTCTTCAAAAAAGAGAACTGGCTTGAGCTTAGTGAGCCTTTGTGTGGGAAAACCCAGGCAGCTTCAGTCTGGATCCATCTCTCCACCTGGCCCAGTCCCAGTGTTCTGGCTGGGCACTGAGTGGGCAGACCCATCTCCTGGTCCTCAAGTCCAGGCTTTGATTCTCATGCTCTGCCCCTAGGTTCCTGGTTAGAATGAGGTTTAAGTAGGTCTCTCACGGGATCCTTTGCAAGTACAAGCTGACACCTCTTATTGCTTGATTCTCTCATACTGCACCCTTCAGTTGCTGACAACTGCCCTGCAGTTAAGAAGCACCTGTGATGGGTGACTCTTCCATCTCCACCATGTACAACCTCCTCTTCCCCTGACACTTATGGAATAAAATTCATATTTCCAAATCTTATAGTCAGGAGAAAGGTTGCACACACAAAAGTGCAGGAGCATTCTCTCTTGCAAGATCACATATATATGCCCGTCAATGTAGTGTCAGATGTGCTTATAGCCAGTCTATTCTGGCTGTACAGGCTGGACTAGGACCTCCTGTCAACTTTTAGGTCCAGAGGAGACCTGTGTGTGAGAAAGTTTTCAGCTAACCAGAGAGGAGGGCCTGCAACCACAGGTTTGAATATCCTGACTAGGGAGGCACAGCCTCACAGTCCTGAGCACCATGCAGTTGTGACTTAAGGTCTCTATAGTGCAATGGACCTCTGGAGACTTTCAGTGGTCAAAAAAAAGAAGGCTTGCTGGTTGTTACTGAAAATAATTTCACAAATGACAATGGAATGTATCATCTGGTAAACAGAAAGGTGATTCTGCCTTAGAAAATGTAACTGGAAGATTATGTATTGGTGACACAAAAGGAGATATTTGGATGTTTGTAAGTACATACGTAGGTAGGTAAGTAGATAGGTAGGTACGAAGGCAGGTAGATATATAAATATATAGGTATAAAAAATAAAAAAGAGATAGATAAATAGATAAATGACAGATATATAGATAATAGACAGACAGAGAGATAGACAGACAGACAGACAGACAGACAGACAATTACATATATAGCCAGCTAGTTATTATCATGCTGTGGGAGTCAGCGACTTGCAGAGAAAGTTTGATGGCACCTTGAGAATTTTTATCGGCACCCTAAGGGACCTTGGTGTGCAAGGAATTGGTGAGCTGTGGGCATATGCTGCAGGGATCCTGGTGGGACATGCGATAAATACCCATTGTGCATTGTGTCTAGGTGCCTGTCACCTTGGGTCCACTTGAATCCGTTCAGAGAGCTCTGAGTTGCATGACTGCCTAACTTTTGATCAGGTAGACAGTTGATTGTGTGCTAGGATACAGAAAGAAGGATCCATGGTGAGAGTGACTTGGGGACTTTAGAGGCAAGGAGAAGATCAAAGTGTCCACAGAGTGCTCCATGGCAGTTGGTGAATGGCTGGGGTGAGATGGAGGTGGGGTGGAGTGTTTGCAAGAGGAGAGTGACTCTGAGGGAGCTTGAATTAGCTCATAATGGTTGCCAGGTATCCTGGTCAGTTTCCCGGAGATGTTTATTTTGTAGGTGCTTAAAATTGTGGGCCTGAGGCCAGAGCTTGGTTTTCAAGAAAGAAGGTTGAGATGAAATAATCACTTCTTGTTTAGATATGTCCTTGTCCTCAGCTCAACGTGCTAGCTGGAATGCAGGTGAGATTTTGAAGTGGGCAGCAAGACCATCTGGGCCTTTGTGGTCAACAAATGATTGGATGACTTTGTGAGGCAGCATCTATAAGAACTCATTGATGGATACCTGAGATACCAATCTGTGTGACTGGGTAAGTAGACCAAGGTTTTTGTGGGGGCCCTTCTTTTCATCTCCCATCACACTCTGGGCTCACTTGCGGGAAACTGATGGCCCCATGGATGCACAGAGCAGCTCAAACAGTGCCATGTTTCCAGTGCAGTGCCTGCTGCTGCTATGTGTAATGCCAGTGTTGAGAGTAATGACAATGGAGAAGGTTTGTTCCCCAACTCTCCCTGTGGTCTCTGTTCAACTTTCCCTGTCTCCTGAGCTCTCTGACTCTACCACATACGTGCCTTACCAGATGAAGATCATGAGGGCCTTCTTGGATTTCTGACTTGTCCTCGGACATGAGAGACTGTGTCCAGAAACCATAGTCTGCATCCACAAGAAGAGAACTGGCTGTCAGCTTTAGGAGATACCCATGTGGATGGAGTCAGGTAGGTAGGTGTCTTGTATGATTCAGAGCAGATACCTGGAGGAAGCTTAGTAGGAATGGAGAAGCCGAAATACATGTAAGGCCTCTCTCCTGGTGGTTGTTAGTGGGGTCTTTTTCTACCAGCTATCACTTAAGCTCTTGACAGAAAAGAATAAGAATGCATTTTCCCCTGAGTGCTACATGGTGTTTGGTGAATGATTGGGGTGTGGTGGCAGTGGTGTGGAGGTTTAAGGAGAAGAGAGAGATTGTGAGGGAGCTGGAATTTGCTCATAAAGGTTGCCTGGTTTCCTGTTCAGTTGCCTGGAAATGTTTACTAAGTAGATGCTTAGATCTGGGGGCCTGAGGCAAGAGCTTCGTTTCCAAGTGGGCAGGTTGGAATCTAATATTCATTTCTTATTTTGATATGTCCTTGTCCTCAGATCACCATGTTAGATAGCCTGCAGGTCAGATTGTGAATGTGGGTGTCCAGCCACTATGGGGATCTTAGTTGAAGAGATGACTGGATGACTTTGTGGAGCAGCATGTATTCGAACTCAAATTGAGGGTTATTTGAGTTACCAACCTGTGTGCCCTTGTGTGTAAACAAAATTTTTCAGGAGGTTGGGGTTGGGAGGGCTTCTTTTTGGTTGGAAAATGAAGGCCTCAGGACCACATAGAGCAGCTACTCATTTCTCTGGCTCCAGTGCAGTGCTTCCTGCAGCTAAGTGGATAGCCAATGTTGGGACTAATGCAAATTGAGAAGGTTAGTTTCCCACCCCAAACCCCTGTGGCCTCTGTTCACATTACCCTGTTCCCTGATCCCCGATTCTACCACCTGGCTGCCCTATGAGCTGAGGATCATCCTGGGAGAGCTTTCTGTATGGGTGCCAAGTCCTTGCATCTTGTGTGTGTGTAACCATGGACAGAGGAGTCTGCCTCTTAAAAAAAGAGACCTGGCTTGAGCTCAGGGGACCTTTGTGAGAGAAACATCAGTCAGCCTCAGGCTGGATAAATCTCTGGGCCTGGCCCAGTCCCAGAGTTCTGGCTGGGCACTGAGTGGGGGCCAAGCTCCTGGTCCTCAAGTACAGGCCTTTTATTCTGATGCACTGCCCCAAGGGTCTAGGTTAGAATGAGGTTTAGGTAGGGCTCTCACAGGATCATTTGCAAGTACAAGCTGACACCTCTTATTGCTTGACTCTCTCTTGCTGCACCCTTCGGTGGCTGGTAGATGTCCTGCAGTTGAGAAGCACCTGTGATGGGTGATTCCTCCATCTCCACCATGCAAAACCTCCTCTTCCCCTGACACTTATGGACCAAAATCCATATTTCCAAACCTTATAGGAAGAAGAAAGCATGCATACCAAAAGTGCAGGAGCATTCTCTCCTGAAAGATCACATATATGTGCCAGTGAACATAGTGGCAGACGTGCTTGTAGCCAGTCTATTCTGGCTGTACAGGCTGGACCAAGGCTTCCTGTTGACTTCTAGGTCCAGAAGAGACCTGTGTGTGAGCAGGTTTCAGCTGACCAGAGAGGAGGGCCTGCAACATCAGGTTTGGATATATTGACAAGGTAAGCACAGCCTCCCAGGCCTGAGCAACATGCAGCTGTGAAGTAAGCTTTCTACAGTGCCATCGACCTCTGGAGACTGTCAGTGCTCAAAAAAGAAGGCTTGCTGGTTGATACTGAATATAATTTCACAAATGACAATGAAACTTATTGGGGAAAATCTAGAAAGAGTGTGATATAATATATAATATATAATATATAATTATATAATTAATATATAATATATAATATATAATATATAATATATAATATATAATATATAATATATAATATATAATATATAATATATAATATATAATATATAATATATAATATATAATATATAATATATAATATATAATATATAATATATAATATATAATATATAATATATAATATATAATATATAATATATAATATATAATATATAATATATAATATATAATATATAATATATAATATATAATATATAATATATAATATATAATATAATACATAATACATAATACATAATACATAATACATAATACATAATACATAATACATAATACATAATACATAATACATAATACGTAGTATGTAGTATGTAATATGTAATATGTAATATGTAATATGTAATATGTCATATATAATTAATATATAATATATAATATATAATATATGATATATAATATATGATATATAATATATAATATATACTAAATATATAATAAATATATAATAAATATATTATAATATATAATAAATATATAATAAATGTATAATATATGATATATAATATATAGTATATAATATATTATACTATATAATATATACTATATAATAATATATAATAAATATATAATAAATATATAATAAATAATATATAATATATAATATATAATACATAATACATAATACATAATACATAATACATAATACATAATACATAATACATAATACATAATACGTAGTATGTAGTATGTAATATGTAGATATGTAATATGTAATATGTGATATATAATTAATATATAATATATAATATATAATATATAATTATATAATATATAATATATAATATATAATATATAATATATAATATATAATATATAATATATAATATATAATATATAATATATAATATATAATATATAATATATAATATATAATATATAATATATAATATATAATATATAATATATAATATATAATATATAATATATAATATATAATATATAATATATAATATATAATATATAATATATAATATATAATATAATATATAATATATAATATATAGATAATATATATATGATATATACTAAATATATAATATGAAATATATAATAAATATATAATATATAATATATAATAAATATATAACATTGTAATCCATACGTATTATAGTCTTAAGGAATCTATTTTCAAGAAATTTGAGTGAAAACTGTAATTAATATATATTATATATACTAATTATATGTATAATAAATCTTATATATATTTATAATATATATTTATATATAATTAATATATATGTGTATATTTGTATGTATATTTTATATACTTTATTTATAATGTATACAAAATGCATTATACAAATTAATGTTATATATAATTTATATATATATATAAATTTTGAAGTTTGGGGCTATTTTCCTAATGCAAATTGATATGCATGTATTTTGTTTCATCTATCTATCTATCTATCTATCTATCTATCTATCTATCTATCTATCAGCAATATTATTTCCTCAGAGTATAATGTATAATATATAATTCATGAAACTATAATCAGTTTATATTTTAGGACTAATAAATTTATTATCAATAAACGTGAAATATGTCTTCTTCAGATCTTCTATCTGATGAAAAACAATGTGAAAAGTTAAAAAGATGACCCTTTGTGACATTATGAGTGATGGCAGAAGATAAATCTAAAAATGATTTAAAATGATTTAAAAATTATTAAGAAATAATTTAAAAATTTATTTAGAAGGTAATGTCCTAATTCAAAATTATTTAAAATTATTTAAAATTATTTTTAAAAATTCATTTGTAAATAAATGTCATAAATTAAAATTAATTAAAATTATTTAGAATTATATAAAATTATTAAAAATTGTAGATAAATTTATTTAATACCAATTTGAAAATTATCATTGTAAATGTTAACTATTTAAAATACTTTAAATTATTTACAAATTATTTAAAAATTCATTTTGAAATTGATTTCTTAAATTAAAACTATTTAGAATACTTTAAAATATTAAAATTATTTCAAAATTATTTAATAATTTTTATAATTTTTTTAAATGATTTAAATCTTATACAAATAATACATTTAGAAATTAATGTCCTAAATGAAAATTATTTATAATTATTCAAATACTATTTAATATTATTAAATTTATTTTAAAATATTTAAATCTCATACATAAAATACATTTTGAAATTAATGTCCTAAATAAAAGTTACTCAAAAATAATGGGAATTATTTCATATTCTCATTTATAATTATTTAAAATTATTTAAAATTGTTTAAAATTGTAGTTATTTGATATTATTTAAGATTATTTGAAATTAAATAAATATTATTTAAAACCACATTTAGAAATTAACATTCTAAATTTGAGTGAAATTGAAAGAATTAATGAATATTCTGATTATAAACTACGTTATATAATGTGTGTATTCCAACAATAGACTATTTTATATCACGGGTGTATTCCAATGTGTGCTTGGAAGAAATACTATTCATGGATGTCATGTTTTATTGATTAGATATCAAAACAATTGATAGAGGATGAGACTCACCTAAAACAAACAGACAAGCATATATGTTGTTTCACATATGTATATACATGTGAAATATTATTTCTTCAGACTATAATATATAATTTATAAAAGTATAATCATTATGTATTATATGAGGAAAAATTCTATTAACAAACAATGTGAAGAAAAATACAAAATTAAGATTTACATGGAAAAATGCATTAAAAAACTGAAGATGGTTTAAGAAAAATTACAGAAAAATTGAATATTTGCATGGAAATAAATTTTGAAAAAATTAAAGGTTTGTATTAAAAATTAGTGATAAAAATTAAGGTACATATAAAAAGTTGTTAAAAACATAAAACATTTGTAGAGAATTTTGGTTTATATGTAGAGAGATATAGAAAAATGTATGCAAATATTGAAACTGTAAATGAATGTAACTATGGATGAAACTGTAAATGAAATGTAAATATTATATCCAATAAAAGAGGGAAAAAAATAAAAGTGGTTAGAACCAACATCCTTACTAAAATGTCAGTCCTCTTAAAAAAACTATCTTGATCCTAAAATTTGTTTTGAGAATTGTATATTACAGAATGATCAGCCTTGGTGTATCTACTCAACAAGCAAGCTGGGCAGACCTGCTCAAACCTCTGAGGTCTGGGAATTCCATCTGGAGGCAGTGAAGACACAGCATCAGAGGCTTGTCAATTTGCCCTTCCCCCCACTCCTCTTCTAATATCTCAATGCCCATCATCAGCTTGAAGAAGCTAATGAAGAGTCAGCGCCCCTATTCCCTGGGCTTGGAGACTAAGGTGTAAATGTTGGGCTGGCTTTCTAGGGAAAAGTAGTGGCTTTGTGGGAATAGAGAGGATTAGCTAGGATTCATTGCATAGCCATAACCTATTAGTAGAAATCTGTACAATTATTATCAAGATGAAGATATAAATTCTTAAATGGCACCAATTTACTTTGATTACAAATTTTAAGGTTTTCATTGGTACCAGGTTCTTATTGATATAAAAGCGAGGTTAATATTGTTACTCTCATAGGAATTGTAGCAGTATAACACATTTAAGAATACAAGGCTTAGACCCAGTCCTTCTTTAACTTTTTAACTGATTTGAGATAGACAGCCTGTGAGTTAAGGGACTATAGCAAATTCATGGCTTGGAGTTTATTGTTAGGGTGTTTCCTATGTTTTATTTAGATAGCTGAGTGGAGTTAACAGACAACAGTCCAGATTACCTTACATGAATAGTTGGTTTTCAAAACATCAGAAATCCAGAGAATTGAAGTGACAAACATTTCTGTATTAATATTCATTTTGATTAGAGACCTGTCTGCTCCTGAAAGCTTCCCATATTGAATTCTAAGAAGAAATTTGGCATCTTTGGTGGTACTCCAATTGTGGTGAGACAGCCACTAGACAAGATTTGCCTCTCCCCATCTACAGACAAATTACTGTCCAGAAAAGGACACACTTGCAGAATAGTCGACTGATTATATCTGCCTAGGCAGAGTAATCAGCCCTTAATAATTCTGGAACACTAAGATCTGACAGATGATCCTGGGCCAGAAGATGGAACAACAGATGCTCCAACGTTTTGAAGTAAAGGAAGTGTCCAGGTGTTCAGAGGTCTCTATAAATTGGCTAAGTTTCAGAAGCTATGCTTCGTGTTTCCCACAATTATAGTTAACTCAGTCATTCTGGATTACAACTTATAGCTTCATAGCCAATCCTGGCTATTTACCATAAGAGAAAATATTTGAGTGGATGGTCGTCAGCTGACATTCATCCTGAATCCAGGTTCAGAACTAAATGTTTTAGTTAGGATAGATGACAGAAGTTCTGGTTAGTCAACAAAATGATGGACTGCGTATTAGGACTATCTTGTACCTCACTGGTACAAATTGGCATAATTATGCTCTAATTGTATTTTGAGAGAAAAGTTTCCTTTTAACTGGAAGGGTGATATGTAAAAGGAGCTAAGGTGGAAGGAGTACTGAGAGGAAGATGAGGAGTAAGAAGAGGAGGAGAAGAAGGAGAGCAGAAGCTAGGTGATGAAAGAGAGAAAGAGGGGGGAGACAGGGAGGCAGATGTTCATGTATCCCTACCAGTGAAAGATAGTTGACATATCTAGGTTGGGTAGTAGGTTACACCTCTGATTGAACAATACCAAACTTATAAGCCTATGATTAACATTTTTAAAAAAATGTATAAATGCAAAATGGAAAAAGGGGGCATGGGATAGGGGTTTTCTAAGGAGGGGAATGGGAAAAGGGGATGGCATCTGAAGTGTAAATAAAATATCTAATAAAAAATAAAATAAAATAAAATAAAATGAAGAAAGTATGAAAATAGTGAATCTGTTTATAGAGAAATGTCTAAAAAATTCACAATTGATTGACATAGAAAATTCATTGTAAAAGTGAAGACTCTTTAGGAAAAAATAGGGAAAAAGTCAATGGAAAAATTTTAATAAATTTGAAGGCATTATTTTTAAAATTAGTGATAACATTAATGTAAATAGAGAAAAAATTTTTGAAAAAATTTAGAACATTTGACAAAAACATTTGGTTAAAATGTATCATAGAAATAATATTACACTATATTATATATTTATATTATTTATAAAATGTTATATATAATACAATATAAAATAATTATATTAATATGTTATTATATTATATTAATATGTTGTATTATATTTATTAAGATATTAATTGTGAATATTATATTGTATACTATATTATTATATTGATATACTATATTAATTTATATATTACATATTTTAGTATATTGGTATTCTATATTATAATATTAATATACATTATATATATTATATATATATATAATATTAATATACATTATATTATATATTTCATTATATATTATAAATTATATATGTTATATCATATATACTGTGATATTAACAGTTACATCTTCATATCAATAATATATAATATTGGTGCCATGACTCACTAACTGATCACCTGCTATAGATGTGTATATTTTGTCTTTCTATGTTAAGTGTAGAAGACAACCACCTTCCCAGAATCACCACATGATGTCATAACTGTGTTGCCACACCCATGATGTCACATCTGTGAGGTTGTACCCACATCATACCCATGATGTCATACAAAATGATGATATACCTGTAATTTCACTCTCATGATGTCATACCCATCATTTCATACCCATAATGTTATGCCCATGATGTCATACCCATGATGTCATAGTCATGATATCATACCCATGATTTCACAACAGTGATGTCAAACCCGTATACCCATGATGAAAAACTCATGATGTCATGTAGGATGCCGCGGTTAGTGGTGATACATTCCGCCATTGCAAGATGGCGCTGACATCCCGTGTCTCCACAAGTAAACAACTGACTGTGCAGGTGCAAAAGGCAAAAAGCGTGCCAAAGTCACCGCCCATCCTGGGGCGTATTGTAGGTAATGAGTGAACAGCCAATCAGAAGTGAACACGTCACTCTAGGGTGTATATAAGCAGTGACTTTTCTGGTCTTTCTGTCTTTCCACTTCTGCTTATACAAGAATTAAAGCCTCGCTGTAGTAACCACCCGAACACTGCCTCACGTGTTTTTTCGTGGGCAAAGTGGACACAGAGGGGCTCAAAACATTGTCATGCCCTTAAAGTTACCCTTACAATGTCACACTTGTGATTTCATACTCGAGATGTCACACTTGTGATGTCACACTCATGACCTACGATTTCATACCCATGAAGTCATACCCATGTAATACTCATAGTATCATACACTTGATGACACATGCATGATGTCACACTGTGACACTCATGATGTCATATACATGATATCATACCCATAATGTAAAACCCATGATGTTATGCACATGATGTAACACAGATTATGTCAGACTCATGATGTCATACCTCAGTGACTCACAAAACATTACCATGATCAAGAAAAATCATCATTGCAGTCAAAAAACTGAATAAAAATAAATAATAGTAGTAATAATAATGAATAAGGTCAACCTCAACCTATACATAAAGACTATTGATGACGGATATTGATCCTTGATGGCGAAGTCTGAATCAATATTCAGAATTATTCATTTTTACATTTATTTATTTATCATTTCTTATGGTGTTGAGCACAGCTTGGTCTGTGAAGGTTAGGTTCAGTGTAGTGGAAACCCTTAAGGTGGTATATGTGACCAGGCCATAGCACAGGTTGGCACAAGGTGTAGAAAAACATAATGTGGACAACAGGGAAATTGTTCCTGAGGGTACCATTCTGTCTTGGTAAAAATATGAGACAATTGTTTAGTAATAAATAATATAGAGGGTGACAGGATTCTTCCTTGTTTGGGGTGGTGGGCCTTGCACCTCTGAGAACTCAGAGCAGGCCTGCCTGGATAGAAAGAGCTGTCTTGCTTGTATGAGAGCAGATGCCTCCAGGAACTGGGGAGGGAGGGAGAAGTGGAAAGCAATGTCAGACTTCTCTCCTGGTGGTTGTTAGATGGGTCTACTTACATCAGCTGTGACTTAAGCTCTCGACAGTGCAGGAGAGGACCTCTGGAGACTCTCAGTGCTCAGGAAAGGAAGGCTTCCCGGTGGATAGTGAAAAGCATTTCAGAAATGAACATGGTATTCATTATCTAGTAAACAAAGAAGTGCTTCTGCTCTAGAAAATGTACCTGGATGTGTATACATTGGCAAGCCAAAAAGAGATAGAAGGAGGTAGGTAGGTATTTAGGTAGGTAGAAAAAGATAGATAGATAGATAGATAGATAGATAGATAGATAGATAGATAGAGCTAGATAGATAGAGCTAGATAGATAGAAAGATAGGAGGTATGTAAGTAGGTAGGAGGGTTGGTAGGTAGCTAGATATGTAGTTATGTAGGTAGGTAGAAAAAGGTAAATGATAGATAGATTGCCAGTTAGATAGATAGGTAGACAGACAGACAGACAGACAGATAGATTGAAGGATAGATAGATGATAGATAGATCATGCTGTGTTAGTGATCTCTTGGAGAGAAAGTTTGAAGACACCTTGAGTATTTCCAATGTGCACTCAGAAGACATTGGTGTGAATATGTCTAGGAGGAGTTGGTGAGGAATTGTGCTTCATGGATACTGGTGAGACAGGTGAAACATACTCATTGTGCTTTGTACGTATTTGCCTGTCATCTTGAGTCCACTTGAATCCGTTCAGAGAGCTCTGAGTTGCATGTGTGCCTAGTCCCTACACAGGTAGGTATGTGGTTGTGTGCTAGGATATAGAAAGAAGAATCCATGGTGAGAGTGACTTGGGGACTTTAGAGGCAGCAAGAAGATCAAAGTGTCCACAGAGTGCTCCATGGCAGTTGGTGAGTGGCTGGGGTGTGATGGAGGTGGGGTGGAGGGTTTGAGAGAAGAGAGAGATTCTGAGGGAGCTTGAATTAACTCATAATTGTTGCCAGGTATCCTGGGCAGTTGCCCGAATATGCTTATTTTGTAGGTGCTTAGAATTGGGGGCCCAAGGCCAGAGCTTGGTTTTCAAGGGGTAATGTGGAGATGATATACTCACTTCTTGTTTAGATATGTCCTTGTCCTCAGCTCATTGTGCTAGCTGGAATGCATGTGAGATTTTGGAAGATGGCAGCAAGACCTTCTGGGCCTTTGTGGTCAACAGATGATGGGATGACTTTGTGAGGCAGCATCTACCAGAACTCATTGATGGATAACTGAGAAACAAACCTGTGTGACTAGGTAAGTAGACCAAGGAATTTGTGTGGGCCCTTCTTTTCATCTCCCAAAACACTCTAAGAGTGGCTCAATCCAGGGAAACTGTGGTCAATCCAGGGAAACTGAAGGCCTTGTGTATGCACAGAGCAGCTCACAGAGTGCCATGTGTCCAGTGCAGTTTCTCCTGCTGCTATGTGGGATGCCAGTGTTGAGACTAATGCCAATGGAGATGGTTGGTTCCCAACTCACCCTTTGGTCTCTGTTCAACTTCCCCTGTCTCCTGAGCCCTCTGACTCCACCACACATGTGCCTTACCAGATGAAGATCATCTTATGAGGGCCTTCTTGGATTTGTGACTTCACCTGGGATGTGAGAGAGTGTGGCCAGAAACCATAGACTCTGCATTCACAAGAGAACTGGCTGTTGGCTTTAGGAAATACCCATGTGGATGGAGTCAGGCTGGTAGGTGTCTGGTATGATTCAGAGCAGATACCTGCAGAAAGATTTATAGGAATGGAGAAGCAGAAATCCGTGTAAGGCTTCTCTCCTGTTGGTTGTTAGTGGGGTCTTTTTCTACCAGCTATCACTTAAGCTCTTGATGGAAAGGAAGGGGAACACATTTTCCCCTGAGTGGTACATGGTGTTTGGTGAATGCCTGGGGTGTGCTGGCAGTGGTGTGGAGGGTTAAAGGGAGGAGAGAGATTGTGAGGGAGCTGGAATTAGCTCATAATGGTTGCCTGGTTTCCTGGTCAGTTTCATTGAGATGCTTCCTAGTAGCTGCTTAGAACTGGGGGCCTGAGGCCAGAGCTTGGTTTCCAAGTGGGCAGATTGAAATCTAATATTCATTTCTTCTTTTGATATGTTCTTGTCCTTAGATCAGCACATTCGATAGCTTGCAGGTCAAATTGTGAATATGGGCGGCCAGCCACTATGGGGCTCTGAGGTGGACAGGTGACTGGATGACTTTGAGGAGCAGCATCTACCCGAAGTCAAATTGAGAGGTATTTGAGATACCAACCTGTGTGCCTGGGTGTGCAAACAAAATTTTTCTTGGGTTGGGCTGGGGCTTCTTTTCAGTAGGAAATTGAAGCACTCAGGAACATATAGAACTCATTTCTCTGGCTCCAGTGCAGTGCCTCACATAGCTAAATGGATAGCCAATGTTGGGACTAATGCCAATTGAGAAGGTTAGTTTCCCATCCCAAACCCCTGTGTCCTCAGTTCACATTACCCTGTTCCCTGAGCCCTGATTCTAACATCTGGCTGCCCTATGAGCTGAGGACCATCCTGGGAGAGTTTTCTCTCTGAGTGCCTTTACCTGGCATCTTGTGAGAGTGTAACCATGAGCAGAGGAGTCTGGCTCTTCAAAATAGAGAACTGGCTTGAGCTTAGGGAACGTTTGTGGGGGAAAACCAGTCAGCCTCAGTCTGGATCCATCAATCTGCCTGGCCCAGTCCCAGTGTTCTGGCTGGGCACTGAGTGGGAGGGCCCAGCTCCTGGTCCTCAAGTCCAGGCCTTTGATTCTGATGCTCAGCCCCTAGGGTCCAGGTTAGAATGAGGTTTATGTAGGGCTCTCACAGGATCCTTTGCAAGTACAGGCTGACACCTCTTAGTGCTTGACTCTCTCCTGCTGCAACATTCAGTGCCTGGCAGCTATCCTGCAGTTGAGAAGCTCCTGTGATTGATGACACTTCCATTTTTACCATGCAAAACCTCTACTTTCCTTGACACTTATGGAGAAAAATCCATATTTCCAAACCTTATAGTCAGGAGAATGCATGCACACACAAAAGTGCAGAAGCATTCTCTCTTGTAAGTTCACATATATGTGCCCGTGAACATAGTGGCAGACATGCTTGCAGCCAGTTTATTCTGGATGTACAAGATGGACTAAGACCTCCTGTGGACTACTAGACCAAAGGGAAAACTGTGGGTAAACAAGGTTCAGCTTACCAGAGAGGAAGGCCTACAACATCAGGTTTGGGTATCCTGACTAGGGAAGCACAGCCTCCCAGGTCTGAGCACCATGCAGCTTTGACTTAAGCTCTCTACAGAGCAATGGACCTCTGCAGACTCTCAGTTCTCAAAAAAGAAGGCTTGTTGGTTGATACTAAAAATCATTTCACAAATGAAAATGGAACTTATCATCTGGTAAACAGAAAGGTGATTCTGCCCTAGAAAATATAACAGGAAGTGTATGTATTGGTGACACAAAAGGAGATATTAGAAGGTTTGTAAGTACATAGGTAGGTAGGTAAGTAGGTAGGTAGGAAGGTAGGTAGATATATAGATAAGAAGGTATAAAATATAAATAAAGAGATAGATAAATTGATAGATAAATGACAGATATATGGATGAATAGAAAGAGAGAATGACAGTCAGACAGACATTTACATATATAGCCAGCTAGTTGTTATCAGGCTGTGGGAGTGAGCAACTTGCAGAGAATGTTTGATGGCACCTTGCAAATTTTTATCAGGCAGCCGAAGGGACCTTGGTGTGAATCGGTCTAGGAGGAATTGGTGATGAGGGCATATTCTGCAGGGATCCTGGTGGGACATGAGATAAATGCTCATTGTGCTTTGTGTCTAGGTGCCTGTCAAATTGGATCTACTTGAATTTCTTCAGAGAGCTCTGAGTTTCATGAATGCCTATCTTTTGATCAGGAAGATAGTTGAGTGTGTGTTAGGATACAGAAAGAAGGATCAATGGTGAGAGTGACTTGGGGACTTTAGAGGCAGGAAGAAGATAGAAATATCCACAGAGTGCTCCATGGCAGTTTGTGAATGGCTGGGGTGTGATGGAGGTGGGGTGGATTGTTTGAGAGAGGACAGAGATTCTGAGGGAGCTTGAATTAGTTCATTATTGTTGCCAGGTGTCCTGGTCAGATGCCTGGAGATACTTATTTTGTAGGAGTTTACAATTGTGTGCCCGAGGCCAGAGCTTGGTTTACAAGAGGGCATGTCAAGATGAAATAGTCACTTCTTGTTTAGATATGTCCTTGTCCTCAGCTCATCATGCTACCTGGAATGCTGGTGAGATTTTGGAATTGGGCAGCAAGATCATCTGGGCCTTTGTGCACAACAGATGATTGGATGACTTTTGAGGCAGCATCTACCAGAACTCATTGATGGATACCTGAGATACCAACCTGTGTGACTGGGTAAGTAGACCAAGGTTTTTGTGGGGGCCGCTCTTTTCATCTCCAGCCACCACACTCTGGACTCAATCAAACTGAAGGCCTTGTGTATGCACAGAGGAGCTTAAAGAGTGCCATGTGTCCAGTGCAGTGCCTGGTGCTGCTATGTGGGATGCCAGTGTTGAGACTAATGCCAATGGAGAAGGTTGGTTCCCCAACTCCCACTGTGGCCTCTGTTCAACTTCCCCTGTCTCCTGAGCTCTCTGACTCCACCACAAGGGTGCCTTACCAGAAGAGGATCATCCTACAAGGGCCTTATTGGCTTTGTGCCTTGACCTTGGAAGTGAGAGAGTGTGGCCAGAGACCATAGAGAGTCTGCATCCACATGGAGAGAACTGGCTGTCAGCTTTAGGTAATACCCATGTGGATGGAGTCACGCAGGTAGGTGTCTTTTATGATTCAGAGCAGATACCTGGAGGAAGCTAAATAGGAATGGAGAAGCAGAAATCCATGTAAGGATTCTCTCCTGGTAGTTGTTAGTGGGGTGGTTTTCTACCAGCTATCACCTAAGATCTTGACAGAAAAGAAGGAGAACACATTTTCCCCTGAGTGGTACATGGTGTTTGGTGCATGCTTGGGGTGTGGTGGCAGTGGCGTGGAGGGTTAAAGAGAGGAGAGAGGAGCTAGAATTAGCTCATAATGGTTGTCTGGTTTCCTGATCAGTTGCCTGGAGATGCTTCCTTACTAGGTGCCTAGAACTGGGGGCCTGAGGCCAGAGCTTGGTTTCCAAGTGGGCAGGTTGAAATCTAATATTCATTTCTTTTTTTTATATGTTCTTGTGCTCAGCTCAGCATGTTAAATAGCCAGCAGGTCAGACAGTGAATGTGGGCGGTCGGCCACTTTTGGGCTCTGAGGTGGACAGATGACTGGTTGAATTTGTGGAGCATCATCTATCCAAAGTCAAATTGAGGGGTGTTTGAGATACCAACCTGTGTGACGGGTGTGTAGACAAAATTTTTCAGGGGGTGGGAAGGGCCTCTTTTCGGTTGGAAACTGAAGGTCTCAGGAACACATAGAGCAGCTACCCATTTCTCTGACTTCAGTGCAGTGCCTCCTGCAGCTAAGTGGATAGCCAATGTTGGGACTAATGCCAATTGAGAATGTTAGTTTCCCACCCAAAACACCTGTGTTCTCTGTTAACATTTGCCCATTCCCTGAGCCCTGATTCTACCACCTGGCTGCCCTATGAGCTGAGGATCATCCTGGGAGAGCTTTCTGTCTGGGTGCCAAGTCCTTGCATCTTGTTAGAGTGTAAAAATGCACAGAGGAGTCTGACTCTTCAAAAAAGAGAACTGGCTTGGGCTTAGGGAACCTTTGTGTGGGAAAAATCAGGCAACCTCAGGCTGAATCAATCTCTGGGCCTAGCCCAGTCCCACTGTTCTGGGTGGACACAGAGTGGGTTGCCCCATCTCCTGGCCCTCAAGTCCAGGCCTTTGATTCTGATGCTCTGCCCCTAGGGTCCAGGTCATTATGAGGTTTAGGTAGGGCTCTCACAGGATTCTTTGCAAGTACAAGCTGACACCGCTTGTTGCTTGACTCTCTCTTGCAGCACCCTTCACTGGCTGGCAGATGTCCTGCAGTTGAGAAGCTCCTGTGATGCCTGTCGCTTCCATCTCCATAATGCACAACCTCCACTTTCCTTGACTCTTATGGACAAAAATCCATATTTCCAAACCTTATAGGCATTAGAAAGCATGCACACACAAAAGTGCAGGAGCATTCTCTCTTGCAAGCTCACATATATGTGCCTGTCAACATAGTGGCAGACATGCTTGTAGCCAGTTTATTTTGGCTGTACAAGATGGACTAGGGCTTCCTGTTGACTTCTAGGTCCAGAGGAGACCTGTGGGTGAGCATGTTTCAGCTGACCAGAGAGGAGGACCTGCCACATTGGGTATCCTGACTAGGGAAGCACAGCCTCCCAGGCCTGAGCACCATGCAGCTGTGACTTAAGCTCTCTTCAGTGCAATGGACCTCTGGAGACTCTCAGTGCTCAAAAAAAGGCTTGTTGGTTGATACTGAAAATCATTTCACAAATGACAATGGAACTTATCATGTGGTAAACAGAAAGGTGATTCTGCCCTAGAAAATATAACAGGAAGTGTATGTATTGGTGACACAAAAGGAGATATTAGGAGGTGTGTAAGTACATAGGTAGGTAGTTAAGTAGATAGGTAGGTAAGAAGGCAGGTAGATATATAGATAAGTATGTATAAAAAATAAAGAAATAGATAAATACATAAATGACAGATAATAGATAAATAGAAAGACAGACAGTTAGACAGAGAGACAGACAGACAGACAGACAGACAGACACTTACATATATATCCAGCTAGTTGTTATCATGTTGTGGGATTGAGAAACTTGCAGAGAAAGTTTGATGGCACTTTGAGAATTTTTATCAGGCAGCTAAGGGACCTTGGTGTGAATTTCTCTAGGAGAAACTGGTGAGTGAAGGCGATATGCAGCAGGGATCCTGGTGGAATATGAGATAAATGCTCATTGTGCTTTGTGTCTAGGTGCCTGTCTCCTGGGATCCACCAGAATTCCTTCAGAGAGCTCTGAGTTGCATGTGTGCTTAACTTTTGATGAGGTAGATATTTGAGTGTGTGCTAGGATACAGAAAGAATGATCCATGGTGAGAGTGATTTGGGGACTTTAGAGGCAGGAAGAAGATCGAAATGTCCACAGAATACTCCATGGCAGTTTGTGAATGATTGGGGTGTGATTGAGGTGGCGTGTTTGAGAGAGGGCAGAGATTCTGAGGGAGCTTCAATTAGCTCATAATGTTTGTGAGGTATTCTGGTCAGTTGCCCTGAGGTGCTTATTTTGTAGGTTCTTAAAATTGTGGACCCGAGGCCAGAGCTTGGTTTTCAAGGGGGCATGTCGAGATGAAATATTCACTTCTTGTTTAGATATGTCCTAGTCCTCAGCTCATTGTGCTAGCTGGAATGCAGGTGAGATTTTGCAAGTGGGCAGCAAGACCATCTGGGCCTTTGTGCACAACAGATGGTTGGATGACTTTGTGAAGCAGCATCAACCAGAATACATATTGATGGATATCTGAGATACAAACCTGTGTGACAGGGTAAGTAGACCAAGGTTTTTGTGGGGGCCCTTCTTTTCATCTCCCACCACACTATGGGCTCAATCCAGGGAAACTGAAGGCCTCATGGATGCACAGAGCCACCTATGGAGTGCCATGTGTGTAGTGCAGTGCCTCCTGCTGCTATGTGGGATGCCAGGGTTGAGACTAATGCCAATGGAGAAGGTTCGTTCCCCAACTCCCCCTGTGGACTCTATTCAACTTCCGTTTTCTACTCAGCTCTCTGACTCCACCACTCTGGTTCTTTTTATCTAAGTTGGTACTATCCAAAATGGCTACCTATTTACAAGTTCTATAACAAAGACTTGGTAACTTTCTACCAAAGCTTCTTGTTTACAAAAGCTAATAACAATCTGTTTGTGTGCT
This sequence comes from Arvicanthis niloticus, assembly GCF_011762505.2. Classification (NCBI taxonomy): domain Eukaryota; kingdom Metazoa; phylum Chordata; class Mammalia; order Rodentia; family Muridae; genus Arvicanthis; species Arvicanthis niloticus. Next base: position 358,178 of record NW_023045001.1, on the reverse strand, counting down.
TTTCCACAGAGACCCAAGAACATGTATGTCAAGCCTGTTGCTGATTTTAGTCCTATGGTTGATTTTAGATTTTCAGTGCATAAGCAGGCCTGCCCCTGATATCTCCTTCCTTCTTAAGTATAGAAGGGCAGTGACAATTCTAATCTTGTGAAGGATTTAAAGAAAATTTAGTTAATAGAGGTGTTTGTGAGGCATGGGCAGAAGAGATCATCTGGTACATCTTCATTTGCTAGGGGACTTGAAGTCCCCTAGTGTAGAAGATGGAGGTTTAAAACAGCCCTTTGACACAGGGGCTACTTTGAGAGCCTTTTCAATAGACTTTGATTTTGAAGTTCCCCTTTCACAGAAATAGAAGGTCTAAAATCCATTTTGTGGGTGGAGGTAGACAATAGAGCCACAATCCTATTGGGAAGACAGGGAATGTTAGATGCTCTTTTATGCTGAATTAGTGGTATAAGGCTCCCTTAATCTGACGGCCCTTTAAGGAGAAAAGACTCAAAGCAACTTGGAAGGACTAGGAATATATAAAGACCACGTAAGGTGTAATAAGTGCTCAAGGCCTCACTTGGCAAATGAGGTCTAGGGAAATGCTAGTCCTAGGAAAGTCCTGCAATTCTGTTCAATGTAGTGAGAAGTAGTAAGTTAACACTCAGAAAAGTGAACCCCATGTAAGAAAGGAAAACTCTGATGCCCTATTGAAAGAATCTCCTTCAGGCAGTGTGACGATGCCATATACAATTCTGTCAAAGGTAAAGGTCCTGGGTATTTTATACAGTGGAGACACTTTACAGCAGTTATCCTAAGTTTCCAGTTCTTATTCAGAGTTTTGTATCTTTTTAGTTTGTGTTCATTCTTAGAGAAAGCAGGCACCAACTTATTTCTCTTCCCCAATGTTTTGGATGCCTGTTGCTGGCTAGGTTATTTCTAGTTTGTTCAGCTACCTAGATTGAGACAGAAATGTCGACATTATTATATTCCTATGGACTTACCTGGCATCAGATGGCACAGGTTCTATGCTCTTTTTCTAAACTTTGACTATGGGCCTCCAACCAGTGTGGACTAGGGTCCCTTGTTAAAAAAAAGAATCACTTTTGGGTCTATGCCTGGTCATTTAGGTAGAAAACCTACTTTGTCCATATGTGGGAAGATCATTGGTCCCATTTTTGAGAGAGATAATGTGTTGGGAGGATAAGGAAGAGCAAAAAGGTAACATAATTGCTCAGGCAAAAGATTACATTGAGAATTGAAAGTAGGTACAGAAAATACCATATCAGGTGCAAATGTCTTCACAGTCCAGAGTACTCATGTGTTCTGAGACTCAGAGATGTGCTTCCCAGCAATCAGAAATTTTTTTTCTTACAAATTATTTTGTAATCTTTCTTTCTATGTTCTCCACAAGCTGTTCATCAGCAGCACCGGCATGGGCAACAAAGATGGACCTGCTCCATTTCAAGTGGCAATCTGAAAGATAAAAGTTAGATCAGTGCTCAGATTGTTGCTGTCAGGTTTAAAAACATCATGTGATGTCCCAGGATATCCATTCCAAATGGTATGCTATCCCTTCAGTAACTTGGGAATGTCTTGTCACTAAGGTCATAAGGGAAACATTAAGACCCCCTAGAGAACTAGAACTGAGGATTCTATGACTGGATATGTATTCTCTGAAGAAACCATTGTCAGGGGATATTTGCTCAAAACATTATGAAAATTTTTATACTCTGATAACCTCTCTTGTTGCAAGAGAGGTTACATCTTGTCACATGTAAATTGTGAGAGGAAAAAATTGTTTAAGCCATATGTGCTATATTCACAAGTCCAACTGCATCTGTGTTCTCAATCTATGCACTTAGTCACACACATATGAAAGTATTTGAAATGCAACTGGCATCTGTACTATATGGAGACTATTGTTTTGTCCTTATTCTCCAAACAATACTTAAAATATTATTGTACAATAATTATATTGTAGTGGGTATTTTTAGTCATTTAAAGATGCCTTTCAGCATCCAGGATGACTCACAGTTGTCATAAATTTATCTAGGATAAGTCATGTTTAAAATACAGAATAATATCTGTAATATCATTCCATGTATTCCATACACTGTATTCAAATTTTCTCACTTATTATTTGATAGCACAATGCCCAAGTGATTGTTCAGCCCCCAAAGTTTCTGAGGTGCAAGGTTCTAAATCAACCTTTCTCATTCAGTTAACAAGCCTACAACAGACATTCCCACAACAGAGATGGCCTCCCATTAGAGGGTGCTATCCTGGTGCAAGCAGGATGTGAGAGCAGTCTTCTCAGGACACCTTTCACAAGTGGACCCAAGATGACAGGCACCTAGACACAAAGCACAATGATCATTTATCTCATGTCCCACCAGGATTCCTGAACCATATCCCCTCCGCTCACCAATTCCTCCTAGACCAATTCAAAACAAGGTTACTTAGGGTGCCTGATAAAAATTCTCAAGGTGCCATCAGACTTTCTCTGCAAGTTTCTCACTCCCACAGCATGATAACAACAAACTAGCTATATAGGTAACTGTCTGTCTAACTGTCTGACTGTCTGACTGTCTGTCTGTCTGTCTATTTATCTATATATCTGTCATTTACCTATCTATTTATCTATCTCTTTATTAATTTTTATACCTACTTATCTATATATCTACCTGCCTTCCTACCTACCTATCTACTTACCTACCTACCTAAGTACTCACAGACCTCCTAATATTTCCTTTTGTGTAACCAATACATACACTTCCAGTTCCATTTTCAAGGGCAGAATCACCTTTCTGTTTACCAGATGATAAGTTCCGTTGTCATTTGTGAAATGATTTTCAGTTTCAACCAGCAAGCGTTCTTTTTTTTTTTTTTGAGCACTGAGAGTCTCCAGAGGTCCATTGCACTGTAGAGAGCTTAAGTCACAGCTGCATGGTGCTCAGGCCTGGGAGGCTGTGCTTCCCTAGTCAGGATACCCCAACCTGATGTTGCAGGCTCTCCTCTCTAGTCAGCTGGACCTTGCTCACCCACAGGTCTTCTCTGGACCTAGAAGTCAACAGGAGGCCCTAGTCCAGCCTGTACAGCCAGAATAGACTGGCTACAAGCACATCTGCTACTATGTTCATGGGCACATATATGTGATCTTATAAGAGAGAATGCTCCTGCACTTTTGTGTGTGCACACTTTTTCCTGCCTATAAGGTTTGGAAATATGGATTTTGTTCCATAAGTTTCAGGGGAAGAGGAGGTTGTGCATGGTGGAGATGGAAGAGTCACCCATCACAGGCACTTCTCAACTGCAGGATATCTGCCAGCCACTGAAGGGTGCAGCAGGAGAGAGTCAATCAATAAGAGGTGACAGCTTGTACTTGCAAAGAATCCTGTGAGAGCCCTACCTAAACCTCATTCTAATCTGGACCCTAGGGGCAGAGAATCATAATGAAAGGCCTTGACTTGAGGACCAGGAGCTTGGCCCGCCCACTCAGTGCCCAGCCAGAACACTGGGACTGGGCCAGGCCCAGATATTGATCCAGCCTGAGGCTGCCTCACTTTTTCCACACAAAGTTTCCATAAGCTCAAGCCAGTTCTATTTTTTTGAATAGGCAAACTCCTCTGTCCACAAGCCACTAGCCAGCTTGTCCCTGAGATTCGCAGTCTTCAACTGTCCAAGGTATAGGTGAGCAGCCACACTCACTTACCACTGAGTACTGGAGATCTACACTTTTGTCCTCACATTTGTATGGCAAGTGATTTACCCACTCAACTAACCACCTCTATTATTTTTTGAAAAATATTATTAAGAATTGACATTTATGTCCTTTATTTTCTTTCTTAAAAAGTTTGCTGGTGGCATACATAAAAGCTGTTGACTTTTCAGTGTTGATTTTGGATCATTCCACTTTGCTGAAAAATGTAGATATGTGAGTTTTCTGCTGAAGGATTGTAAGCACAGGATCACATTTTCTGAGAATAGGGATCATTTGAATTCTTCCTCTCTTATTTGTATCCCTGGGGGTATGTAAACTAGTTTAGCACTGTGTAAATCACTACATAGGTTTTCAAACATAGACTTATTATATGGCCTAGCTGTCACACTCCTGGACAAATACTCAAAAGAATGTAAGACCTCCTACTGACATACATTCAATGCATGTTTACTGCTTCAGTATTCACACTACTAAAGAAATGGAACCATTTCTTTCCATTATGAGCTTAATAGAAAAAATGTAATTTACATATTCACATACATATATACATATACACACATAAACATACATATATACATATGTAATGGTATTTTAGTCAACTGAAAAGGTAGCTGAAATCATGGCATTTGGAGACAATTGGATGGAAGGAGAGATTGTTAGGTGAAGTAAAACAGATTTTGAAAGAGCGAATTAACGGATTTTCTCTCAAGTCTGTTTGAGGTAACTTTTTTATGATTTTATGCATGGGTTCCTCATTTTTTCAGGACTTTTACCATGAAGGGGTGTTGAATTTTGTCAAATGCTTTCTCAACATGTACTGAAATGACCACGTGTTTCTTGTTTTTCCTCTGAGTTTGTTTATATAGTGGATTACATAGATGGCTTTCCAAATATTGACCTACCCCTACATTCCTGGGATAAAGCCTACTTGATCCTGATGGATGATTGTTTTGATGTGCTCTTGGGTTCGGTCTGTGAGAATTTTATTGAGTATTTTTGCATCGATATTCATAAGGGAGATCGGTCTGAAGTTCTCTTTTTTTGTTGTGTCTTTGTGTGGTTTAGGTATGGGCGTGATTGTGGCAACATAGATCTAATTGGATAGTGTTCCTTTTGTTTCTGTTTTGTGGAATAGTTTGAAGAGAATTGATATTAGGTCTTCCTTGAAGGTGTGTTAGAATTTTAAACTAAAACCATCTGGTCCTGGGCTTTTTTGGCAGGGAGACTTTCAATGACTGCTGCTATTACTTTAGGGATTATAAGACTGTTTAGATGGTTTATCTGCTCTTGATTTAACTTTGTACCTGGTATCTGTCTAGAAAATTTTCTTTTTCATCCAGATGTTCCAGTTTTGTTGCTTGGAAGCTTTTTTAGCAGGACCTGACAATTTTTTGAATTTCCTCAGTTTCTGATGTTATCTCTTTCTTTTCAGTTCTAATTTTATAAATTTGGATACTGTCTCTGTGCCCTTTGCTTAGTCCAACAAGGGGTTTATCTATCTTGTTTATATTCTCAAAAAACCAGCTCCTGGTTTTCTTGATATTTTGTATAATTCTGTTTGTTTCTACTTGGTTGATTCAGCCCTGAATTTGATTATTTCCTGCCATCTACTTCTCTTGGATATATTTGCTTCTTTTTGTTCTAGAGCTTTCAGGTGTGGTGTCATGTTGCCAGTGTATGCTCTCTCCAGTTTCTTTTTGTAGACAACTAGAGCTATGAGTTTTCCCCTTAGAACTTCTTTCATTGTGTTCCATTAGTAATTTTTAACTTGACAATCAAAAGAGCTGTAACACAAGTGCTAACACCTGTTTGAAATCCAGATCCTGCCTCAACATTATCTCTTGCTAACATAACATCATAAAGAACTGCAGCTAACTTCCAAATATGTCTCTGAAAATGTCCAGAAACCGACTTCCAAATAAAGGCTGTGCTTCCAATACTGAATTGATTTCTAGACCAGTCCATGATTGACTCTGAATAACTGGTCACATTTAATAAAACATTATAACTTGTCATTTTGATTTTCTGTTCCACTCAGTCTAAGAACTTGAGGCAAGGCATCTTGTCCCATCAGGAGTATAGGTAAGCACTGGTGGGTCAGGAACATATATCCAATACAGCTTCCCAGTCACCATTGTCAGGGCACTCAGCAAGCTCACAGGTCAGCTCATTTTTTGTCCTGGCTGTCTATGGTCAGCATGTCCCACTCATCTCTCTGGTGGCCACCATACTCTTTCAGTCTTTCTGACTTCAGAAAAAATACAAACATGCCCTCTTTCCATATTTACTACCCAATGAAGATCATACCTTATGCCAGTAAGTGGATCCTTCCCTTTCACCTATGCATAACTATGTCTAGTTGTACAGTGCCATAGACACTCAGCAAAATGTTCCTTGGCATTCAAACGAAAAAAAAAAATCTTAAAATAAAAAAATTTAAAAAACATGATTTAAACAAATTTATGGTGTACAGGGATATATATCTTCTTTTTTTATTTTATGAAGATATTATTTTAAAGTTTCATAGGCCTGTTCCACAGTCTATTGTCCTTGACAATTATAAGAAATCCTTGTAATATATCTAATGGTAAATTGGTGCTAAAAAGTCTCATTTGTTCGACTGCCATAGCCAGTTCCATTATCTGTTTTTTTTTGTATGTTTGTTTGTTTTTCTTTTTGATTATTGGGCAATTTATTTATCTACATTTCAGATGTTATAATCTATCCCCATTCCCCACCCCTAGAAACCCCTTAACCCATCCTTCTCCTCCTATTTCTATGAGGGTGTGGCCCCACCCATCCATGCACTCCCACCTCTACTCCCTCAAATTCCCCCTCACTGAGGCATCCAGTCTTCAAGGGACCAAAGGTGCTCTTCTCCAAAAGATGCCCAACATGTCCTTCCTAATCTACAAATACACCTAGAGACATGGGTCCCTCCATGTGTGTTCCCAGGCTAGCTGTTTAGACCCAGGGAGCTGTGGTTGGTTGGTACTGTAGCTCTCACCATGGGGCCACAAGCCCCTTCAACTCTTTCAGTCTTTTCTCCAACTCTTCCACTGGGGACACTGTGATCAGATTAATGGTTAGCTGTGAGAATCTGCCTTTGTGTATGTCATGCCTGGCAGTGCCTCTCAGGAAACAGCTATACCAGGCTCCTGTCAGTATGCACTTCTGGACATCCACATCAGTGTTTGCATATGGTAATTGCATCTGTGAGAGAATCTCCAGGTGGGGCTGTCTCTGGATGGTCTCTCCTCCAGTTTCTGCCCCACACATTATCTCATATTTGCTCCTTTGGGTTGTTCCTTTGGGTTGCTCCTGGGGATTCTAGGGAGGGGAAATGAAGAAAGGGGATAGCATATGTATTGTAAATAAATAAAACATCCAATAAAAAAACTAAAATAAAAAATATATTAAATGAGCCCATGAAAATTAGCAACCATTTTTGTTTTAGGATTTCATTGTAGTCAAATAAATATTAAAATCATTTTGTCAATGAAAAAATTGCTGATAATGAATTTATAGAGTTTCGAATTGATACAAGTAATCTCAAGTCCCCTATAAAATAAAAGCTGCAAATGGAGCTTTGTAAAACTTCATTTTTCATGGGCTAATTACACTCAGAAAAGAAAAAAGCCTTGAAAGAAATTTACAAACTAAAAAACACTAGGTTAGGAATGAGAGCACTATCTGGTACCTTAAGGTCATAAACTGGGAATGAACAATTTATTGAAGGGGCACAGATAAAAAATAAATAATAGACTAGTCTATCACTACGAGATTTCAAAATAATTAAACATAAGGCACATGATTTGTCTCTTGATAAAACCATGCTAACTTATGACATAAAGAAACCATTGTTTCAAAAGACACTGCAGTAGCCACTGTCATTTCTGTCCCCAGGTTTGTGGTGTGACAATAAAACCACTTCATTTAAGCTACTTACTGCTGAAAGATTCCTAGGCTAGTTCTCTCATAACTCAGTATTGGTACCTTATGTCCCAATCCTCTGATCTGTCTCATGAAAACTTTGAGTCAGTGCTGGCATAGGGGAAGTTTATGTAACTCCTTAAGTCTTATCGATCTGTGACATGAACTATGGCCTTAAACATACTATGAACTTGTAGAATGTAAATAAGCTTAGAAAACCTTGTGTTCAGGCTTAGACCCAGTCCTTCTTTAATGTTCTTAACTAATTTGAGATGGGTAGATTGTAAGTTAAGGGCTTATAACAAATTCATGTCTTGGAGTTTATTGTTGCAGTGTTTTCTGTATCTTCTTTAGAAATAACTGAGAGGAGTGAGTAGACAACACTCCAGATAACCTTACGTGGATAGTTGGTTTTCAAAATGTCAGAAGTCCATATAATTGACATTACAAACATTTCTCTATTAATGTTCATCTCAATTAGAGACCTGTGTTCTCCTGACAGCTTCCTGTCTTGGATTCTAAGAAGAAATTGAGCATCTTTGGAGTTACTCCAGTTGTGGTGAGACAGCCACTAGGCAAGAATTGCCTCTTTTCATCTACAGACAAATTACTGTCCAGAAAAGAACACACTTGCAGAATAGTCAACTGATTATTATATCTGCCTAGACAGAGTAATCAGCCCTTAATAATTCTGCACCACTAAGGTCTGTCAGATGATCCTGGGCCAGAAGGCTGAAGATCAGATGCTCCAACGTTTTGCAGTATAGGGACTGTCCAGGTGTTCAGCGGTATCTATAAATTGGCAAAGTCTTAGAAGCTATGCTTTGTGCTTCCCACAATTAACTTCAGTTAACTCAGTCATTCTGAATTTCTGGAGGAGTTGAAAACATATAGTCTCATAGCCAATCCTGGCTATTTACTTTGAGAGAAAGATTTGAGTAGATGGTTTTCAGCTGATATTCATTCTAAGGCCAAGAAAAAAGCCAGGTTCAGAACTAACTGTTTTATCTGGAGAGATGATAGAGGTTCTGGTTAGTCAACAAAATGATGGACTGGATATTAGGATTATCTTGTACCCCACTGGTACAAATTGGTATAATTATGCTCTAATTGTATTTTTGAGACAAAAGTTTTATTTTACCAGGAAAGGTGATAATAGATGTAGAAACAGCTAAGGGGAGAGGAAGAGAAGGAGTAAGGAGAGGAGGAGGAGAAGGAGAGAAGAAGCTAGGTGATGAGGAAGAGAGAGAAAAAGAGAGGGTGGGACATGGAGGCAGATGTTCACATGTCTCCACCAGTAAAAGATAGTGGATATATGTAGGTTGGGTATTGGGTTACACTTCTTTAGATCATTACCAAACTTATAAATGTTTTGATTAACATTTTTAAAAATTGTATAAAAGCAAAAAGGAATAGGAGGCATGGTATTGGAGATTTCTAGGGAGAGGAATTGGGGAAAGGGAATGGCATCTGAAATGTAAATAAAATATACAATAGAAAAACAAAAAAAATAAACAAACAAACAAAGAAAACCATGTGTTCAATTATCCCGAGAAAGTATAAAAGGTAAAAACAATTAAGTGGCAGTGCAGCCTTCTTTAGGTCCATCCAGTGTATATGTTGTCTGTTTGGCTGAATTCTTTCTCTATTTTATTGGCTTTCTTTTTTAAAAATTATTTATTTACTTATTTGTTTCCCTTCTTCAATTTGCATCCCACTCACTCCTGCCTACCCGGTAATCCCCTCCCACAATTCTTCCCCCATGGCACCTCTCTTTCTCCACTGAGAGGGTTGAGGGCCCCCTTGGTATCCCTCTAACCTTGCACATTAAGTCTCTGTGAGGCTAGCCACATACTATCTTACTGAGGACAGACAAGGCAGCCCAGCTAGAAGAATATAGCCCACATAGAGGGAAGAGCTTTTGGGATACCTCCTCCGCCCAAACCCTTTTTCAGTTGTTTGGGACCCAAATAAAGAACAAGCTGCACATTTTCTACATATATGTGGGGAGGCATAGATCCATCTCATGTGTGTTCTTTGGTTGGTGGTTCAGTCTCTCTCTAAGAGCCCCATGGGTCCAGGTTAGTTGACCTGTTGGTCTTCTTGTAAAGTTCTGTCTCCCTAGGGGCCACAATTCTTTCTCCTATTCTTCCATAAGAGTCCCTAAGCTGCATCCACTGGCTGTGGGTGTCCATCTGTTTGAGGCAGCTATAACTGGGAGGAGCCTCTCAGAGGACAGGTCTGTTAGACTCCTGTATGCAAGCATAGAACAGTACCATTAATCGTGTCAGGGACTGGTATTTGTCCAAGCCTTATTCAGAGTTTTGTATCTTCATAGACTGTGTTCATTCTGGGAGAGACATGGCAACATCTTCTTCTGTCATGCAAATGCCTGGATGACTGTTGCTGGGTAGGTTACATTCTCTAGTTTGTTCAGCTGTCCAGATCTAGGCAGAAAAGTTGTGGTCATCCCATTTCTATTGGCCTGCCTGAAGGCAGATGGCACAGGGTCAAACTCTGATTCTAAACATGGACTGTGGGACCTTAAACCAGAAGTTTTCTTTCAATTAACATTTTTTTAACATTTAACATTTCTCCATTTCTATTAAATTAACATCAAATGACCCTTTAATACAGGATGTCATGTCCTGGTAACTTCCAGCCATAAAATTACCTCATTGCTACTTCCTATAAATAATTTTGCTACTATTTTGAATCATAATGTATATATCATATGTATTTATCATATATATTTATCATATATATTTATCATACATATATACATATGATGTATACATATATATTTTAATATATATCATATATAATTTTGCTACTATTTTGAATCATATGGTATACAGGATATCTCATCTGCAACTCCTGAGAAAGCATCCTTGGACACTCCCCTAAGGGTCATGACCCACAGGTTGAGTATCATTGGATTAGAGTTTTGACTGCAAAAAATCTAGAACTGTGGCAATTTTGCCCTGGACAAATGTGACAGTCATGCAGCTCTGCCCCAGCCTGTCTCCCAAGAGGTCTCCCATAACTAGGGCCAAAGGTAAGACCCCTGCCTTAGTACCTGATCCAGGTGAGAACCCCATGGAGCACAACTGACACAGGATCTGTCCACCCTGCTGCAGACACATCTTCTAACCAGTCTTCAACTCCCCTCTGAAGAGATGGGAACCTCTCACTTACACCACAGCCTGACCACCTTTCAGGAGCTCTGCTGAAACCAGGGACAAAGGAATTAACCCCACCAAAGACAGCATTTTCTGCCTCATAAGAGGCCTGCTCCAACCCATGTCACAGAGCTCTACCTGGATACCAAGAGTGTCAGACTCCAGTCAGAGACACCCATGCACAATGACACCAGAGATAACCAGATGGTGAGAGGGAAGCACAAGAACACAAGCAACAGAAGCCAATGTAACTTGATAGCATCAGAACTCAGATCTCCCAACACAGCAAGCCTTGGAGACCCTAATACACCTTAAAAGCAAGATTCTGATCTACCATATCATTTCATGAAGATGTTAGAGGCCTTTAAGAAGGATGTAAACAACTCACTGAGAGAAATACATGAAAGGGTCTTTTATTTATTAAACAAAGCTCAAGTTCTTATATTCCTGGCAATGATGATGTTTCCTACTCTTTGTGATAAGAGAGAGCAGAGATGACTACTTTGTCTCACTTCATATGTGACAAAATATGGAAATTGATTTTCTCAACTATTAACAATAATAACCTACATTGTCTGCTTAGAAATACAGCAAAATCACACTGGGAAGAGAAAATCTCAGTTATCACAACAAATTGCACTTTTTTTCTTTTTATTTATTTATTTTTATATTTTATTTACATTTTACATGTCATCCACTTTCCCGATTTCCTCTCCTTAAAAAACCCCTATCCAATGCCCCCTTTTCTTTTTGCTTTTATACACTTTTAAAATGTTAATCAAAGGCTTTTAAAGTTTGTTAATGCTCAATCAGAAGTGTAACCCAATACCCAACCTAGATGTATCAACTCTCTGACTGGTGGAGACACGTGAACATCTGCCTCCATGTCCCCACTCTCTTTCTCTCTCTTTCACTCTCTCATCACCTAGCTTCACCCTTCCTGTTAAAATAAATTTTTTCTCTCAAAATGCAATTAGAGCATACTTATTCCTAATTGTACCAGTGAGGTAGAAGATAGTTCTAATTCCCAGTCCATCATTTTGTTGACTAACCAGAACCTCAGTCATCTCTCCTAACTAAAGCACTTAGTTCTGAACCTGGCATCTGAACCTGGCTTTAAAATGAATATCAGCTGAAAACCATCCACTCATACCTTTTCTCTCAAAGTAAATAGCCAGGATTGGCTATAAGACTATAGGTCCTCAACTCCACCAGAAATCCAGAATGACTGAGTTAACTGAAATTATGGGAAGCACAAAGCATAGCTTCTAAGACTTTGCCAATTTATAGATACCGCTGAACACCTGGACAGTCCCTGTACTACAAAACATTGGAACATCTGATCTTCAGCCTTCTGCCCCAGGATCATCTGACAGACCTTAGTGGTGCAGAATTATTAAGGGCTGATTACTCTGTCTAGGCAGATATAATCAGTTGACTCTTCTGCAAGTGTGTTCTTTTCTGGACAATAATTTGTCTGTAGATGAAAAGAGGCAATCCTTGCCTAGTGGCTCACACTGCACAACTGGAGTAATTTCAAGGATGCTCAATTTTTTCTAAGAATCCACAACAGGAAGCTTTCAGGAGCAGATGGATCTTTATTCAAAATGAACATTAATAGAGAAATGTTTGTAACGTCAATTCTATGGACTTCTGATGTTTTGAAAACCAACTATAAATTGAAACTTACTATAAATGTAAGGTATCCTGCACTGTTGTCTGTTAACTCCTCTCAGCTCTTTCTAAGTAAAATATTGAAAACACCCTAACAATAAACTCAAAGCCATGAATTTTCTATAGTCCCTTAACTCATAGGCTAACTGTCCCAAATCAGTTAAAAAAGTTAAAGAAGAACTGGGTCTAAGCCTTGTATCCCTAAGTGTGTTATACAGGCACAATGCCCATGAGAGTATCAATATTCATCTCACACATCAATAAGAAGCTCATACCAATAAAAACCTTAAATTTGAAATCAAAGTAAACTTTGTACCATTTAAGAAATTATAACTTCATCTTGATATTATTATACAGATTTCTACCAATAGGTTAAGGCCATGCAATAAGTCCTAGCTAATCCTCCCTGTTCCACCAAAACTACTACTTTTCCCTAGAAAGACATACCAATATTAACCACCTTAGTCCACATGCCCAGAGAATAGGGGTCCTGACTCTTCTTTAACTTCTTCCAGCTGATTATTAGTGTTGAGATATTAGAAGAGGGGTGGTGGGAAGAGTAAATTGAGACGCCTCTGATGCTGTGTCTTCAATGCATCCAGATGGAATTCCAGGACATCAGAGGTTTGGGCAGGACTACTAAGTATGCTTGATGAGTAGATACACCAAGGTTGTGAATTCTGCAATATACAATTCTCAGAAAAAGTTTTAGTATCAAGAAATTTTTTTCCTAGATGTTTGACATTTTTAAAGATGTTGGTTTTAGCAACTTTTCTTTATTTTTCCCTTGTTAAAAATTTTTGTAATATTTTCAGTTCAAATTTTATCCCCTTATCCCATTTCCACCACCACCCAAGAACCCCTTATTCCATCCTCCCTCCCTCCTTGTGCTTCTGTGATTGTATGATTTTCCAGTTTCTATGATGCTGTTTCCATTAACATAAATTGCCTCCTAAATTCTAAGTCATTCCCTTTATGTTACTAAATCTCCTATTTTTTCTTTCCTTTTTTTCATTTTTCCCTTTTTAGTCTCTTTTTTAAAATTGGGTATTATATTTACGTTTCAGATTTTATCCCCTTACCCCACTTCCTCCCACCATCCAGAAACCTCCTTTTCTATCCCTATTCCTCATGCTTCTATGAGGCAGTGCCCTCACTTGTCCCCCCACTACCCCCTCTCCACCCTCAGGCCCCCCCAGTCTGTGTTTGTTTTTTATGGGACAAAGAATCTCCTATCCCACTTAAGCCCAACAAGGCCATCCTCCCATACATATACTGCTGGAGACATGGGTCATTCCCTATGTTCTCCCAGGCTTGTGGTTTAGATCCTGGAGGGTTGTGGTTGTTTGCTATTGCTGCTTTCCTCCAGCTCCTGGGGTCACAAACCCTTTCTGCTCTTTCAGTCTTCTCTAAGTTCTCCATTGGGAAACCCTTGATCATATCAGTGGTTAGCTGTGAGCATCGTCCTCTGAATACGTTAGTCTTTGGAAGACCTCTAACTAGACAGCAATATCATATTCTTGACAGCATGTACCTCCAGTCATCCACATAAGTGTCTAGCTAAGGTGACAGTACATAGGATGAATACCCAGGTGGAATGGTCTCCTGATAGTCCCTCCTTCAGTTTCTGTCCTGTGTTTTGTTTCTATATTTGCTCCCTTGATTATTTTTGTTACTTTTTCTAGGTAGAACTGAGGCATCCCCTCTTGGTATTACTTCTTCATGAGCTTCAGGTGGTCTGTGGGTGGAGTGTTTGCTATTCCAAGATTTTGGGCTAACATCCACTTAAGAGTGAGTAAATACCATGTGTGTTCTTTTGTGATTGGGTTAACTCGCTCAGGATGATAATTTCTAGATACATCCATTTACCTAAATATTTCTCAAATTCAATATTTTTATTAGCTGAGTATTACTCCACTGTTTAGATGTACAGCATTTTTTGGATCCATTCCTCTCTTGAGGAAAATTTTGGTTATTTCCAGCTTCTGGATATTATAAATATGGCTGCTATGAACATAGTGGAGCATATGTCCTTATTATATGTTGGAGCATATTCTGGGTATATGCCCAGGAGTTGTATAGCTGGATCCTAAGGTCCAGTTTTCTGAAGAAACACCAAACTGATTTCCAGAGTGGTTGTGCCAGCTTGCAATACCCCCAACAATGGAGGAGTGTTCCTCTTTCTCTGCATCCATGCCAGCATCTAAAATCATGTGAGTTTTTGATCTTTGCCATTCTAACTGGTGTGAGGTGGTATCTCAGGGTTGTTTTGATTTTCATTTCCCTGATGACTAAGGATGTTGAGCTTTTTCTAAGTTGCTCAGCCATTCGAGTTTCCTCTGTTGAGAATTCTTTGTTTAGCTCTGTATCCCATTTTTCAATAAGAAAATTGAATAATAGGGTTATATGGTTTTCTGGAGTTTAATTTCTTAAGTTCTTTGTATATCTTGAATATTATCCCTCTATCGGATGTAGGATTGGTTAAGATCTTTTTCCAATCTGTTGGTTGCCATTCCTTCCTATTGACAATACCCTTTGCCTTACAGAAGCTTTGCAATTTTATGAGGTCCCATTTATCAATTCTTGATCTTCGAGCATAAGCCATTGGTGTTCTGTTCAGGAACTTTTCTCCCTTGCTTAGGTATTTGAGAGTCTTTCGGACCTTCTCTTCTATTACTTTCAGTGTGTCTGCTTTTAAGTGAATATCATTTATCCACTTAGATTTGAGCTTTGTACAAGGAGATATGGATGAATTGACTTGCATCCTTCTACATGTTGACCTCCATTTGAACCAACATCAATTGCTGAAGATGCTGTCCTTTTTACACTGGATGGTTTTAGCTCCTTTGTCAAAGATCAAGTGACCATAGGTATGTGGGCTCATTTGTGGATCTTCATTTCTATTCCATTGATCTTCCTGTCTGTCTCTGTACCAACATATTCAGTTTTTATTACTATTGCCCTGTAGAATAGTTTGAGGTCGGGGATGGTGATTCCTCCAGAAGTTCTTTTGTTGTTGAGAATAGTTCTCACTACCCTGGGTTTTTTGTTGTTCCATATACATTTGTGAATTGATATTTCTACCTCTATGAAGAAAGAAGTAATTTCAGGCAGAAATCTAAATCCTAGGATAGAATAAAGGAGAAATTTCAGGCAGGAATCTAAATCTTAGGCTAGAAAAAAGAAGTACTTAATGGCAGAAGTCTAAATCCTAAGCTAGAAAGAGGAAATTGGCTTCAGGCATGAAAATGAATTTGAGCTAGGACAGGGAAGCAGGCTCAGATACTTAGATCATCCTGATAAGCCCTTAGAAATAGTGATAGCAGGAGTGATCACAGGAAGCTGTTTATTGTCATGCATGTGTTTTGATTACTTGGGTTCATTATCTTCCTTGTTCCTGGACTATTTGCATCAATTGTATTGCTACTTCCTCTACCTGGAACTGACCTTAATGCTTGCATGCAATTTAAAGATTATACTGGGGAAAAGGAGGAAGAGAGATGGGATAGGGGATTAAGAGGTAGGGGGAATTAGGATGGTGATCTGAAATGTAACTTAATAAAATATTGAAAAAAAATGAATTTAAAAAATTCTAAGCAAATGGATGGACCTAGAAAATATCATCCTGAGGGAACTAACACAATCACAAAATGTCACACATGGTATTCACTCACTGATATTTGGATATAAGCCCAAAAGCTCACAATACACAAGATTCGACTCACAGACCACATGAAGCTCCTATATTTCTTTAAGGGAGTTATTTATATTCTCCTTAAGGTCCACTATCATCCTAATGAAATGCCATTTTAGGTTTAAGTCTTGCTTTTCAGATGTGTTAACAGAATCCAGGGCATGCTGTGGTTGGAGAACTGGATTGTAACGGTGCCAAATGGCATTGGCTTCTATTGCTTATGTTCTTGGGCTTGCCCCTCACCATCTGGTTATGTCAGGTTTTAACTGGCCTTATTGTCTCTGACTGGATCCTGTCCTTCTTGTGACCCTGTGTGCCTGGTTGTGACAGAGCTCCTGGGACTCTAGGTGTCTCTGGGTGTGGAAGGTGGTCTGGAGCACTGGCTCTGCCCCAGGCCAAGTTGTGGGCCAGAAGGAAGACATGTCTTTAGCAGGGCAGGGCAGATAGGGTCTGTTTCCACTGGGTCCCTGGAAGTCCCAAGTAGGCCAGTTATTGGGGCAGGGGATGTCTCATTTGTGAGCCTGGTTATGACAGACCTCCTGAGAGTCAAGCTGTATCTGGATGTGGGAGGAGTGCTGGGTCACCAGCTCTGCCCCCAGGCTGAGTTGTGACATCATGATGAAATCTTATCCCTCTGGAATTATAAGCCCAAAAAATCTGTTCTTCTATCAGTTGCCTTGGTAAAGGTGGTTTATCACAACAATAATACAGTAAGTACTAAACACCCAATTATGTTTTTATATGATATTTATTCTATCATGCTGTTCTATTTTTCTCATCAAGATTTCTCTTCTTCTCTTATGCTTCATTTTCTAGTTTAATGTACTACCCTCACTCAACCACACACATGCATAAAATCATATAAAAATTACCTCAAACCCACATGAGAGAAAATCTATTAATTCCCTCTTTCTAAATCTGTGTTACTTCTCCTAACATAACAATCTCGCATTCCATCCAATTGTCTCCAAATGCCATGATTTCAGCTACCTTTTCAGTTGACTAAAATACCATTACATATATATAGTATGTTTTTATATATATATATATATATATATATATATATATATATATATATATATTACATTTTTTCTATTAAGCTCATAATGGAAAGAAATGGTTCCATTTCTTTGGTAGTGTGAATACTGAAGCAATAAACATGCATTGCATGTATGTCAGTAGTAGGTGTTAAGGTCTTTTGAGTATTTGTCCAGGAGTGTGACAGCTAGGCCATATAATAAGTCTATGTTTGAAAACCTATGTAGTGATTTACACAGTGCTAAACTAGTTTACATACCCCCAGGGATACAAATAAAAGAGGAAAAAGTCAAATGATCGCTATTCGCAGAAAATGTGATCCTGTGCTTCCAATCCTTTAGCAGAAAACTCACATATGTACATTTTCAGCAAAGTGGAATGATCCAAAATCAACATTGAAAAGTCAACAGCTTTTATGTATGCCACCAACAAACTTTTTAAGAAAGAAAATAAAGGACATAAATGTCAATTGCTAATAATATTTTTCAAAAAATAATAGAGGTGGTTAGTTAGTTGAGTGGATAAAGCACTTGCCACAAAAATATGAGGACAAAAATTCAGATCTCTAGTACTCAGTGGTGAGTGAGTGTGGCTGCTCACCTATACTCTGGACAGTTGAAGACTGGGAATCCCAGGGACAAGTTGGCTAGTGGTTTGTGGGTGACTCATCAAACACACCCAACATTAACATTAACATGTGATCTCGACAGGCACATGTACACATATGCACATATACCCATACATCTGTGCACCTACATACATGAAAACACATTACACATACAAGCCATTAACATCCACTTCCACTCAATGTCACCTAGCCTGAGATATGTGCACGCACGCACACACACACACACACACACACACACACACACACACACACATACACACACAGAACCAGAGAGAGAAAAAGAGAGAGAGAGAGAGAGAGAGAGAGAGAGAGAGAGAGAGAGAGAGAGAGGGAAACATACATGAGGAGGAGTTACAAGATGACAAGCATTAAGGAAAAACTAAGGCAGGATCCCTGAGATGATGACTTTTTGTGCTCAGAAGACTCTGCCAAGAAATATAGTAGCCAAACACTTTGGGGATCATTTAGACAGATCCAGTACTGGAAAGGAAAGGACACCAGGGGCCTATTAAATATCCAAACCAGCATTAGTTCAACTGACTTCCAGTCTCAAGCTTCTCCCATTCTGAATATATAAAGTCACTAATTTGGATTTCAAAAAGGCTTCTGTCTTTCCAATGCATCCAGTTGTTTGTTCATGGAAAGGAATAAGCTTGGTAATTATCTAGACAACAATGGACAATTCCATTACACATGTTCAATACAATCAATAAAAGCTCATGTATATTAATATGTATATGAATAAAAGCATATGCATGAAAGTGCTGTAATGAAACTTATTTCTTTGTATTCTGACAAAGAAAATGAATAACTTTTAAAAGTTTGAGAAAAGAATATTAAAAACTGAGTTAAATGCGATAAGATATACTATTCCATTATCTTCATTTTTAAATTTACTCTGCAAAAGTTATTTTATTGGAAGAATTTAAAATATTATTAATAATGATATGAATTAGGAAACATTCACAAGTATGTAAAATAATTCACAGAAATCTTAGACAATCATAAATCAAGTAATCATCTTCAGACATTTAATTTCAAAGTGAAAAATTGAAATTTCTTTTAACTATTGCCATGTTTAAAGCAGTCATTCATGTACATATAGACCACTACTCAGATTACCTTGGTAGATTATGTGAACTAAACATAGTCACTGTAACTTAAACTGAGAAACCCATTTTGTACAGACATTAGAATTGCCAAGTTAATTCTCAAAAAGTGTATATTATTTGAATTGATGCGTATAATTTCATGTCCATTTTACCCTGTAGCAAGTTCTTCATGCCTAGCAGGATTATTCTGGTACATAAAATCAGTCTCTTCAAAGACTGTAAAAGGGCAACAGCAAATTCAGAGAAGCAAGACAAGAGTTATGATATGTACTAGTGTGGGGATAAGCACAGCGAATACAGAATTTGTCAAGAACAGAATTTACCCCAGATTGTAGGAAAAGAGTGGATTTCCCGGCAGCAGATGCCTTTAAAATTGAAATTATCAGGATATATTGGGATTAAACAAAGAAAGTGGGTGATGAAGCATTTGGAAATTCCAAGGAGAAAGAATGTAGCAAAGCTCTAAGGGAATGGCACAGAGAAAACAATAGATGATAGGAAAGTGCCCCTGTGCTTCTGCATGATGGCAGGCTTATAGGCTGTGTAGCCAAATGGAAACATAAATCATTCACAGAAATCTAATAAAGCATACAAACAAACAAACAAACAAACAATGTTTTTCAACCAGCAAGATCAAAAACTGCTCATATGCACTGGCAAGATGTGTAACAACCAAATCAATTTTCTTTGTCAGTAAAATGGTATCTTCATAGATATCCTCAATTTTACAATTTTTCACTGTATCAACTGCTATACAAACATGACCTTTCAAAGAATCAACTCCACTAAGGTTTTCAAAATCATTCTGTGCAACTATGCTCCAGCTGTGTCACTGGAATGAAAGCAAACGGCCCAAGCAGAGCCACTAATGTGAGTCATTAGTCTATTGTGTCTTCAGGAGAATTAGATGACCATCAAAAGTCATCCAAATATGTAAATATTATAGGAACTCAACATGTAAACTCTGAAAGACAAAGCAAATGTTTAACCCATAGTTGCTACATTCAGGAGTCCAACTGCATCTGCGTTCTGTATCTATGCACTTAGTCAAAGACAGATGAAGTATTTGAAATACAATTGGCATCTGCACTATAAGGAGACTATTATATTGCCCTTATTCTCCAAAAACAATACCTATAATAGCATATTACTTGCACAATGGTAATATTGCAGTATTATTTAGTCATTTAGAGATGTCTTTCAACATCCAGAAAGACTCAGAGTTGTCATAAATATATCTACCATAGGTCATCTTTCAAATAGAGAATAATATCATTCCATGCCTTCTACACGCTATTCAAATTCTATCACTTGTTCTTTCCATAGCACAATATGCAAATGGCTGTCTAGCCCTCACAGTCTCTGAGGAGCAAGGTTCTGGATCAGCCTTTCCCATTCAGTGACGAGGCTCCAACACACATTACTGCAATACTGATGGCCTCCGGTTAGAAGGTCTATCCTGGTGCAAGAGCACAGCCTCCTAAGCACCCCTTGTCCTTCCAATCATGATGCTCCTTGTCATGGCCCCTGGCAGTGGGCACCAGACCAGGTAGCACTCTGGACTCTAAGGAAGACGGTCCTCAGTGTCCCTCCTCATTCAGAACGCTTGGATGATTGCCCTGCTACTGCAAGCAGAACTGCCAGGTGAGGCAGCTCGAGACAGGCCCGTGCAGGCCCGAGGACAGCTGCGTTGGAACTTTGCTTGATTCTCGAGAACAACGGTCACTCTAGTTCAGTGTCCCTCGCCTCCCGGACATGTCCACAGTTCTCGGGAGAGAAAGTCGCTCTCAAATGGTCCTGCTTAACTGCTTCTTTCTGTGAGTCACCACAGGCAAGTACATTCGCTGCCCCTTCAAGTGAGAGTAACCTATTCCTCATTACTCCTTTCAATTTCCTTGATGACTCAAAATGGCCAGACGTGTGGAAAGGGGCCAGCAAGATTCAGCACAGACTTTACCGTCTGACCATAGACCGGAGTTACCGAACCTCTACTGCCTGGGACCCCCTTCAGTGTCCCCCAGTGGGGGAAGCACCTGACCAGCAAAGACCCGAGGGTCTTTGCACCTCCGGGGCTCATTAGACCGACTAGGCACAAGTTTAGGTGCCCAAAGCCCTATAAAGACCAGAGATTCCAAAACCGGATGCTAAGTTACAGAAAAGCTACAAATAAACTCTGGCAAATGGTGCGGTAGTTTTTCATGCCCTGAAAGAGCACTTTCCAATGGATTCACTGGGCAGGTACATTGTTATTTACAGTTCGTACTGAGAAGGCAATGGTAGCTTAGATGGTCAAGATCCAGAATTGTGATGGCGTAAAGACCTAGGTTAGAACCAAACAGGACTTTGGCAAAAAAAAAAAAAAAAAAGTCAATGAAATGATTTTTGATATTTGGCTGTACTCATAGAACACTGCCTTGCCTAATTCTTAGAGAGACTTTCTATAGCAGCTGATGGGAGAATATTCAGAGATCCAGAGCCAAGCATTTAGTGGTGCTGAGGGAATCAAGTGGAAGATGAGGAAGAAGGGTTGTAGGAACCAGAGGGTCAAGGACACCAGAAGAGGACAGCCCACAGAATCAACTATCAAGGTTCATAGGTGTTCAAGATGGAACCATGGATCCCCTGTGGGTCTTCAGTAGGCTCTTTGCATATGTGCTGCGGTTGTTTAATTTGGGCTTATTGTTGGACTCCTCACAGTGGGGGTGGGGATGTCTCTGACTCTTTTGTCTGTTTGTGGGACCATTTTCCTCCTACTGGATTGCCTCATCCAGCATTGATAGGTTGCTTTGTGTCTAGTCTTGCTCTATTTTTTATGCCATGTTCAGTTGATGTCCCTGGGAGGCCTGCTCTTTTTTGAAGGGAAACAGAGGAGCAGTGGATCAGGGGGAGAATGGAGGGGAGGGAATGACTAAGACAAGGAAGTTGGGGTGGCTGCTCTATAGCATGCATTATATGAGAGGAATATTGAAAAAAATCAATGTAGCCTTAGAGGTTACACACATGTAAAAGGCTTCATTTGACCACATTCTTTGACCAAATGGAACACATATTTCATTTATTCCCAAGGTAGCATTATATATACTCTTTGGAATATTATTACCTCATACCTTGCAGCATTATTTCATGCATGCTCAACTCATTCCCTTATGCATTGGGGCAAAACAGACCTATGCTACTCTAAACAAGAGAGACTTAAACCTACCACTTTTAACCTGGGTGCCTAGAAAAACATCCTTATGACACAAAGGACCTCATACCACAATGATTCATGGTTCCAGAGCCCAGAACTCATGTTATGTGTCTTTATGCTGGTAATCAGACATAGTGGAAAATCTACCCTTCATACCAACCCCTATGTAGCTGATGATAAAATTGAGATTACAGAAATAATGACTACCAGACTGGTAGATGTACTCCAATATTGCTGTCAGCCTGCAATGGAGTTTCCAAACATATGTCTACTCTAGACTCTGTGGAAGAATGGACACTGAGTGGTATTGCGGATACACTTGGTCAGAAGGAATTCTTTAGTATTTTTCCTTTGAACAAATTATCTGAAAGGTTTAGCATTTTGTTCCAGAGGATTTGCTCCTTGATGTTTGCCCTACTCTGCCTGACACTACCCCTCTATTGTCTGGAACAAGAGACTTTCCATTTCTGCTAAAAAAAAGACATCAGTTCTACCCCTTCTAACCCAAGAGGAAGTGTTTTCATACTTTCTGCATGAGTGGAAGTGCCCTTGGAATATTCCACATTTCACCAAGGCTGTCCTCTCTGGTTAGAAGTTCAAGAATAAAAGCTGGTCCAGGAAATCAGGAATAGCCTTCATTCTATTTACCCATAATGGTGTGGTTTCATTCACACACAGATCTGTGTAGCAGAACCCAAAACTGAAGAGGTAGTCTAGCTTGGCATAGCTATCCAAGCCATGAACAAATAATGCAATTGCTGCTGGGTATCTTAAAGTTTCTACTAATAATATGGACATCCTATGCTGTAAGGAACTGTAGATTGAGAGTACAATGTTCAGACTGTTCCATTAAAGAATATATAAGTTTGTATTGAGGTGATTAAGTTCTTGTGTTTTCATGTGTGTAGTTTCCCTCTTTGTGTTGGAGTTTTCCTTCTATTAGCATCTGTAGGGCTGGATTACTGGAAATATATTGTTGAAATTTGGTCTATTGTAGAATATCTTGGTTTCTCCATCTATGGTGATGGAGAGTTTTGCTGGATATAGTAGCCTGGGCTGGCATTTGTGTTCTTTTAGGGTCTTCATGACATCTGTCCAGGATCTTCTGGCTTCACATTCTCTGCTGAGTAGTCTGGTATAATTTTGCTAGCTCGGCCTTCATAACGTTACTTGACATTTTTCCCTAACCAATTTTAATATTCTTATTCTAGCCTGTGCATTTAGTGTTTTGATTATTATGTGACTGGAGGAAATTATTTTCTGGCCAAATTTATTTGGTTTTCTTTAGGCTGCTTGCATATTTATTACCATCTCTTCTTTTGGATTAGGGAAGTTTTATTCTATAATTTTGTTGAAGATATTTCCTGTAGCCGCCTGCGGCCACAAGTCAACTGTGTTTACCTGAAAGTGGGGCTGGGAATGAAAGGGGAAGGAGGGCGAGAAGAGATGAGGCCAAGACAAAGTTCTCTGATCAAGGCCACAAGCTTTAATGTTCAGCTCTCAATTTAAAGGGGAAGACCCAACCCACAACCCCTCCTGGTTTCAGATGGGTGGGATAATCCATAGTCCTTTCCAGGTCATGGCCGGAGATGTCTCAAGGCAAGCCCAGCGGCAGTTCTGCTGTGTTCTGGGCAGCCAAGGTGGGTAACTCCACCTAGATCCCGACACTTAACCTTCCTGTGGTAACCAAGGTCTCTCAGTCCTGCTCATGGGGGGAAGAGTACAATTTCCTGGCACTTTGCATTGGGATTCTTGTTTCTCTTCCATTCATATTATTGTTAGGTTTCGACTTTTCACTGTGTCCTAAATTTCCTAGATGTTTTGTGTTAGGAACCTTTTGAGCTTTGAATTTTCTTTGACTGTTGAATCAATATCTTCTATGGTATCTTCTGCACCTGAGATTCTATCTTGTATCTCTTGTATTCTATTGGTGATGCTTGTGTCTATGACTCCAGATCAGTTTTCCAGATTTTCCATTTCCAGGGATGTCTCCTTTGTGTTTTCTTTAGTGTTTCTATTTTCATTTTTAGGTCATGGAACAATTTATTCAATTCCTTCACCGATTTGATTGTGATTGGCCTGTGTTTCTTTAGAGAAATAATGTGTTTCCTATTTAAGGGCTTCTACTGGTTTACCAGTGTTCTTCTGTGGTTTTTTTAAGGGGTAATTTATATGCTCCTTAAAGTCCACTATCATCCTAATGAAAAGGCATTTTAGGTTTGAGTCTTGCTTTTCAGATGTGTTAACAGAATCCAGGGCATGCTGTGGTTGGAGAACTGGATTGTAATGGTACCAAGAGGCATTGGCTTCTTTTGCTTATGTTCTTGGGCTTGCCCCTCACCATCTGGTTATGTCAGGTTTTAACTGGCCTTATTGTCTCTGACTGGATCCTGTCCTTCTTGTGACCCTGTGTGCCTGATTGTGACAGAGCTCCTGGGACTCTAGCTGTCTCTGGGTGTGGGAGGTGGTCTGGAGCACTGGCTCTGCTCCAGGCCGAGTTGTGGGCCAGAAGGAAGACATACCTTTAGCAGGGCAAGGCAGATAGGGTCTGTCTCCACTGGGTCCCTGGAAGTCCCAAGTAGGCCAGTTATTGGGACAGGGAGTGTCTCATCTGTGAGCCTGATTATGACAGACCTCCTGAGAGTCAAGCTGTATCTGGATGTGGGAAGAGTGCTGGGACACCAGATCTGTCCCCAGGCTGAGTTGTGACATCATGATGAAATCTTATCCCTCTGGAATTATAAGCCAAAAAAGTCTATTCTTCTATCAGTTGCCTTGGTAAAGGTGGTTTATCACAGCATGAATTACTACACAGCCATTTATGTTTTTATATGGTATTTATTCTATCATGCTCTTCTATTTTTCTCACCAAGATTTCTTTTCTTCTCTTATGCTTCATTTTCTAGTTTAATGAACTATCCCCACTCACCCACACACATGCATAAAAGATATAAATTTTACCTCAAACCCACATGAAAGAAAACCTATGTCAATTCCCTCTTTCTAAATCTGTGTTACTTCACATAACATAACAATTTCTACTTCCATCCATTTGTCTCCAAATGCCATGATTTCGGCTACCTTTTCAGTTCACTAAAATATCATCACATATGTATGTATGAATATATATGATATGATATATATATATATATCATATGATATATATATATATATATATATATATATATATATATATATGTGTGTGTGTGTGTGTGTGTGTGTGTATACATATGTGTGTGTGTGTGTGTATTCCATTTTTTCTATTAAACTCATAATGGAAAGAAATGGTTTATTTTCTTTGGTAGTGAGAATATTGCAGCAATAAACATACAGTGCAACAATGTCAGTAGTAGAACTTAGGGTCTTTTGAGTATTTGTCCAGGAGTGTAAGAGCTAGGCCATAAAACAAGAATATGTTTGGAAACCTATGTAGTGATTTTCACAGTGCTATACTAGTTAACAACCACATATAAGAGATTAAAATAAGAGAGAAGGAAGTCAAATAATCCCTATTTACAGAAAATGTGATTCTGTGCTTAAAAGCCTTAAGCAGAAAATTCATATATATACATTTTTATGTCACTATTCAGGTGTTTAACATACCACCACATATGTTTGTATGTATGTATGTACATATGTATCTTTCAAATACAGAATAGTATCAGTAATATCATTCCATGCCTTCTACACTCTATTCAAATTCTATCCTTGTTCTTTCCGTAGCACAATATGCAAGTGGCTGTCTAGCACCCACAGTCTCTGAGGAGCAAGGTTCTGGATCAGCCTTTCCCATTCAGTGACAAGGCTCCAACCCACATCACTGCAACACTGATGGCCTACTGTTAGAAGGTCTATCCTGGTGCAAGAGCACAGCCTCCTAAGCACCCCTTGCCCTTTCCAATCATGATGCTCCTTGTCATGGCCCCTGGCAGTGGGCACCAGACCAGGTAGCATTCTGGACTCTAAGGAAGACTGTCCTCAGTGTCCCTCCTCATTCAGAACACTTGGATGATTGCCCTGCTACTGCAAGCAGAACTGCCAGGTGAGGCAGCTCGAGACAGGCCTGTGCACGTCCCAGGACAGCCGCTCTGGAGCTTTGCTTGATTCTCGAGAACAAAGGTCACTCTAGTTCAGTGTCCCTCGCCTCCTTTACACATCCACAGGTCTCGGGAGAGAAAGTCGCTCTCAAATGATACATCCTGCTTAACTGCTACTTTCTGTGAATCACCATTGGCAAGTACATTCACTGCCCCTTCAAGGGGTAATAAACACTCTACTATTTCTTCTTTCAATTTCCTTAATGACTCAAAATGGCCAGACGTGTGGAGAGAGGCCAGCAAGCCTCACCACGGACTTTACCCTCTGACCTTAGACATTCGCTTTCCCAGCCTCCATGGCCTGTGACTCCCTTCAGTGTCCCCCATCCGAATATTCACACCCTACCCAAAGTGGGTAGGCACTTGCAGGGTTCCCAGCCTCCAAGGCCTGGGAACCCCTTCAGTATTCCCCAATGGGAGAAGCACTTGATCAGCAGAGACCTGAGGGACTTTGCACCTCCGGGACTCATTAGACCGACTAGGCACAAGTTCAGGTGCACAAAGCCCTATGAAGACCAGAGATTTAAAGAACCGGACACTAAGGTTACAGAAAAGCTACAAGAACTCAAAGCTCTTATAAAGGCTTCAGTCAATAAGAGGACCCTGGACCCTCTGAGGGATCTGAAAGAGAACAGGACATTGACAGCTCCACTGCCTCTGAGGGTTCCTGAGGGCATGAGTAAAACACTGACTAGGGAAATCAGACCATCTGTTTTACAGCCTGTCACCAGAAAAAGAGTGGCGTCATCTTCTGTGCCCATACCTGGGAAGGTGAAGAAAAGCCAGGCAGTGTCTACTGGGTTTGAAGAACCTATGGACTTTGACCAGTTGGGTTGCAGAGTACCTGGAACATCTACAAAGCACAGTACTGAAGATGCCAGTTCAAAGTTCAAAGAAGATCACACTGTGGCCGGGACATCTTCTGCTGACTCTTCGGCTCTGCCTGGCACATCTTCGGACTCTTCTGCTGTGCCTGGGACATCTTCTGCTGACCCTTCTGCTGTGCCTGAGTCATCTTATGCTGACCTTCCTGCTGTGCCTGGGCCATCTTTTGCTGATTCTTTGGCTGTGCCTGGGCCATCTTCTGCTGACTCCTCTGCTGTGCCTGGCACATCTTCTGCTGCTTCTTCTGCTGTGCCTGGGCCATCTTCTGCTGATTCTTCTGCTGTGCCTAGGCCATCTTCTGCTGATTCTTCTGCTGTGCCTGGAGCATCTTCCCCTGACATTTCTGCTGTGCCTGGGTCATCTTCCTCTGATTCTTTTGCTGTCCTTGGTTCATCTTCTGATGAGTCTTCTGCAGTCCAACGTGAACAGGTAATTTCCCCACACATTCAAGGTTCCCTACACCCTTCCCTATCTAGCCAAGGAGTTCTGGGACCTTCCCCTTCTCCACAAGATGCTCATGGATGGTCTGTATCCCACCAAGGTGTTCTGGAAGCAACCAAATATTTTCAAGGGTCTGTGGGACATTCCACATCTGCCCAGGTATCTGAAAGACTTCCCACTTGTGCTGAAAGGATAATCATACATGTCTCCTCTTCCAGAAAGAGGTTCAAAAGTTTGTCCCCTACCCTACAAGTCTCCAAACTTTTCAATTGTCCTCCAAAGCATGTTGGACAAGACACCTCTGGTCAAATGGACCTACAACAGGACCCATCAGAAAAAGACAGACACAAACCTTCTTCTCTCAATAGTAAGATCAGTGCTTTCTCATTTTTCACAAATGGAGCAAGTCCTTCCACTTCTTCTCAGGAGAGTTTAACATGTTTTACAGCTGCCAAAGCAGGGCAGAGTGATATGTCCTATCACAAAGACAACCAAAAATGTTCCCCCTTTTCCCCAATGTGCCCTAAGCAATCTGCTTCTGTTAAAGAGAGCTTGAGACCTGACCCTGGTGACCAAGGGAATTTCAGAACTTCCCCCATTAAGCCAGGAGGACTTTCAAAGTCCCCCACCATTAAAAAATGGGCTTAGGTCATCTCTTACAGTCCAAAGGGTACTAAATACAATTGCAGTTCCCCAAGTGAGCCTCTAAACATTCACACCTGCCCAAGTGGAGACAAAACTTCATACACATACACCAGGAGCTCAAGGACCTTTGTCATTTTCAGAAAGGGTTCTTGAGAGTTCCACACAGACACAAGATGTGGTAGGAACTCCTGAGTCCACCCAAGGGACTCTTATGCCTTCTGCACACACAAAAAGTCATCTAAAACCTTCACCATCTTCACCAGGGGTTGTGAGACCATCCCAATGTGTCAGGAGTGCACTAGGATTGTCCCCCTCTACAGCAGATGGTCAAAGACATGTTTTCATATATGCTCTCCCATATAAAAGGAGAATAACATATTCTCCTTCTATGAAAAGGCATCCTGAAAATATTCACTCCAGCTAAAGGACACTGAAAGATACTCCTTCTGAAGAGCTGGTCTTCAAAAAGTCCATATCTGACAGAGAATTATTCATATATCCCCTAACATCGAAAAGGGCTCTCCTGACTTGTCATCATGACCAGAAGAGTCAAGGTTGTACCAAAACACTGCCAGTGGGCCATGCAAGCTCCATACTTGTACAGTGTACTGACACGATACAACCTTCCCTGCCTCCCCTTGGGAATCTAGATCATTCTGTATCAGTAAGAGAGGCTCTAAAAATTTCTACTAACACATCAGATATGCTAGAATTTTCCAAATCTGTACAAAATTCTACAAGTACTAACCTAACTCAGGAAGGGACTGTGGAACAGAATACATCTACAAAAGGAGTTCTAGCCACAGCCCCATCTTTAGAAATGGCTTATGGATGTGGCACATCTACAAAAGTTGTTCTAGGACATATTCTACCTGGACAGAAAGTTCTGGATCCAATCCCATGTGTACGAGGGGCTATGGGACGTGATATGCATACAGAAGAGTCTGTAGCAACCTGTACATTTAAAAAAAGGGAATTCTTTGGATTCCACCTATGTACTAGAATCCATGGGATCTCCCCAAACTTCACAGGACACTATGGGAACTTCCCCATATCTTCAAGAGTATCAGCCATCTTCTCCAACTACACAAGGTGCTATAGACTCTTCCTCATCTGCACAAAGGGCCGTTGGTCCTTCTCCATGCCCACAAGTGTCTCTGGAACATATTCCAAATACTTTCAAGGCTCTGGATTCTACCTTATCTTCCAAAGGGGCCTTGGATGCGGTTTTGCCCATCAAAATGGCCATGAAGCCTGATGTTTCTATGCAAAAGTTGTTATCCCCTTCTTCAGTTGAAGAATGTTCCCATCGAACTTCCACATGTACACAAGGAGGGGGTCTAGAAACTTCTCAACTTGGCCATGAGGCTCTTAGACCTCTCACAGATGTCCTTGGTGCTCTAGGAGAGGCCACATCTACACAGGTAGCTCTAGTACATTCCTCTCATGCTGAAGCCACAGTCAAGGCTTGCACAGGTACACAGGGCACATTAAGACCTTCTCCATCTCAGCAAGAGGCCTTAGGATGTACTATATCTGAACAGGGAGCTCTACAATTAATTCCACCTACACAAGAGTGTTCCTTGTATGTGCCTTTTTTGGGGGGAACTAGTAGACTTTCTCTTTCTAAAAAAGTGGTACCCAGGCATCCAGTTTCTAGGAAAAACAGCTTAAGTGTTGATCCTTCTGACAAAGGAGGCTTCAGAAGTTTCCCATCTGATGAAGAGAGTTTTGACCTTGCCCCTTCTGCAAAACAGGTGCTTGCAACATCCCCTGTTGCCAAAGAAACTTCAAAAGCTACAACTACTCCTCAGGTGAGTTCCACACCATCTATGTCTGTCCCAAAGGCCTTGGAATGTTCCACAAATAACCAAGGGATTCTGGTAAGTTGCCACTCTACCCAAGGACATGCTGGACAATCCATATCTTCCCAAAAGGCACAGGGGCCTTCTCTGTCTACCCCAAAAGCTCTAGTATGTTCAGCATCTGCTCCAGGGCTTCAGGGAATTTCTTCATCTCTCCCAAGTGCTCCAGAACATGTTTCCCATGATCAAAGTAATTTGTCACTTTGCAAAATAGACTTCAAAACTACAGAATCTTTTCTAAATTTCCAAGGGTCTAAGGAAAAGTCCACATCTAAAAAAAATTGTCTAGAATGTGTGCCATTAGCCCAAACATCTCTGAAAAGTTCCATTTCTTTTAAAGCATCTAAAAATCCTTCTGCACAAGGGACCCTAGAGCCTTTGATATCTGAACAAGGGGAAGGGACAGAATACCAATCAGAAAACAACAATCTGAGACAATCTATATCAGCACAGGGGACTGGAGGCCATTCACCATGTAATACAGGGGCATTAGGATCTACTCGACATGCACATAGAAGAGAAACAATATTGCCGTCTAATCAAGGGGTTGAAAAACATTCTCTGTCTCCAAGAGGGGCTAGGCAACTGCCCAAATCTGAAACTAGGACTCTAGAAAATTTGCCATCTAAACAAGGATCTTCTTCTAGTACCAGAACTAAAAAACCATTGTTATTTTCCAAAGGGAGTGTGAAACCTTCTTCATCTGCAAGATGTGCTCAGAAACCTCCCCAAGTGACAGCAGTGACTCTCCCAACTGTGGGATGTAAACAATGGCCTCTAGAACATTCTATGGTTGTCCAAGAAACTGGGGGTTCTTTCCCATCTACCCCAGAGTTTCCAGAGAATTCGACATCTATCCAAAAAGAGCTAGGGTACTCATCACACAAGGTAGAATCTCAGGATACCTCACCTTCTTTCCAAGGGACTACAGGCCATTTGCCATGTCCCTCAGAGCCTACAGGACATTCACTATATGATCATGGATCTCAGGAATCTTCTTTAGAAATCTCCAGTGATTTAGCACATTTTCTGTCTACCAAACTTTGCATATCTGCACAGGCAACTCTGTGCCAGTCACGATGTACTCAAGATTCTCTCCAGCAGTTATCATCTTCCCAAAAGACTCTGGGAACATCTGAGTCTGCCCAGCGTACTACTCATAGGCATTTGTCTTCTGTCTCAGGTTCTTTAGGAAGGTCAGAGTGTGTGCCTAGGACTACAGGAACTTTGCCCCATGCCCCGAAGCATTCCTCACCAAAACAATCAAGTCCAGCCCCTCCATCATATTTGCCAATAATTGTGTCAAGTTCACTATATTCACAAGCAGCTCTTGAGCTGCCTACAGTGGCACAAATTTCTCCATTACCCTCAGCATTTACTCAGATGCCTGCACAAGCTTCCCTTTGTGAAGAAAACACTTTGGGAAAGCCCATAGCTGCCCAGGAGATTAAAGAACCTTTTTGTCATAGCTCAGGAACTCTAGGTTATAAAGAAAGTGACAAGCAGGAACTAGGAATTTTTCCATATGCCCAAGTGCCTCTGGGAATTCCCTTATCTGCAAAAGGAACTTTGGGATCTTTGTCATCTGCACAAGGGGTTCTTGGAACTTCCCTATCTGCCCAAGAGTCTCTGAAATCGTCCACATCTAAACAAGAACATATAGAAACTATGTCATTTGTTCCAAAGTCTTTGAAACATCCCATTCCTTCCCAGAGGGCTCTTACATTTTCTCCACCTGCTCAACATACTGGACAATGCTCATCATGTTCCCCACAGACTACTGGACCTGCTCCAGGGGTTCTAGGAGCTTTGCTATCTTCTCAAAAGCCCAAGGAACTTTCCAGGGCAGCAGAGGAAACTTTATCTGTGGGGCAAGACAAAGAAACACAGAGTACCTTGGGCCATTCGCCCCTGGTGAGGCAGGATATATCATCTTCTCAACCTGTGGCAGTGACTCTAGAAACTTTGCCACCATCACCTCCAGAACATGGTAGACATTCATCTTCTACCCAAGGAGGTGCAGAAACTTTTGCATCCAGTCAAGGGTGTCTAGCACCTTTGCAATCATCCCAGGGGCTTCTGAAACTTTCCATCTCAGCCCAGGCAATGATAAATACATCACAATGTTCTGAAGGATTTTCTAATCCTCTGGGTCTTTCCTCTACAGAACAGGGAACTCAAGCATCTTCAGTTTCTGCTCATGGAGCTGTAGGTCCCTGTTTATCTACACAGGGGACAGTATGTCAATCCACATCTACGCAAAGTTCTGCCTGTCATTCTACATCCCCCCAAAGGTTTTCAAGTCCTTTACATACACAAGGTACAGGAACACAGTGCACCTCTACACCCTACACAGTAGCAGATTCACCACCTACTCCAGTGTGTCAGGGATATACAGACCCTGCTCAAAAGACAACAGGAACTTTGAAATCTGAACAAGGATCTCTGACAATTTCTGCAACTGCACAAGGCTTTGTTGAGCCTTTGCCAACTCCCCAGGGCCCTCTAGGATATTCATCATCTGCACCAGGTGTGCAAAAATCTTCAACATCTACCACAGGACATGTGGTATCTGGTGGCTCACCTCTGGAACTTTCAATATCTGCCCACCTTATTCCCTTACTTTCTTCCCTAAGCCTTTCGGATACTTCCCTTTCTGTAGAAGGGACTTTTGATCTCTCAAAACCTACAGAAGGTACTCTAGGACCTTCTTCTTCATGCCAGGGACCAAATGAGTCTTTGAATTCTGCTCAAAGGGCCCAACACACAGATCCACCTGCTTCAGAATCTTCAGGATCTATGCATTCTTCCAAAGGTCCTATGGTAATTTCTTTATCTGGACAAGGAACACTAGGATCTGTATCATCTTCCCTAGGGCCTTTGACAATGTCTCTATCTGTTCAAGTGAATCCAGGACCTTGGTTATCTGTTCAAGAAGCTGGAGGCCCTTGCCTGTCTTTACAGGGGAATCTGGAAGGTTACACCTGTATGCATGGCAAGCCAGGAATATCCAATTCTTCAACAGATTTCAAATTTTCAGCATCTACTACAGTGAGTCTAGGATCTTCTCCATCTGTCCAATTGGATTCGACAGTGTCACAGCCTGACTTATTATCTCTTAACTCATCCCTGTCTGCCCAGGGTGTTCTAGGAACATTGACATCTACCCAAGTGTCTCAAGAAACTTCCTTGTTATCCCAAGAGCCCCCAGGAACCTGTTTGGATAAAGATACTATAGGATATTCACCATCTAATCCAAAAGATCTTGGTCTTTCTGAATCTGCCCTGGCACAGAAGGAACTTTGCCATGTGTGCAAAACACTGGAGAAATAGCACCTGTTGCCCAAGAAATTATAGAGCCTTTGTCACCTGCAAAAAAACTACCTCAGGTTTCAACCTTCTTCATCCCTTAGACCAGAGTCAGAAGAACCCCTGCCATCTACCCAATGCATTTCTACGAGTTCAGATTCTGTGTCAGGGACTGTAGAATCTTTGCCATCTGTGCCAGGGGCTCTGGGGCCTTTGAAAACTAATGAAGGTGCTCTGGGTCTTTTAGTATCTGAAGAAAGGATTCTGGGAACACCCACATCTCCACAAGAAACTCTAGAACATTCTAAACCAGCCCAGGGTCTTCTAGATCCTACGCCATCTATCCAAGACACTGTGGAAACTTCCTTTTCAACAGAGTTTCTGGGACTGTCCCTTTGTGCACGTGATGACTTTGTCCCTATCTCTTCTCATAAAGAATGGCAAGAGGCTTTTCTTTTTTTCCCAAGAAAGGCCCTAGACTTTTCAATTCTACCAAAAGGATATGGAAATCTGTCCCATTTCCTGAAGGGGATATCAGATCTTCCCTTTCAGAACTTGATGTCTTAAAAAGTATCTCTTCTGCTGATGGTAGCCTCACATCTTTCAAGTATTTCAAAACAGACTCAAGTCCCACTTCCAGTTCCCCTCCTATAGAAGGTTTTAGTCATTCTCCCTCTCCAGGAGGTTGCTCCAGACATTCTAATATGGGATAAACAAGATTAAGACATTCCTCCTTAGACCAAACAGGATTGAAATCTGTGCCATCAGAAGATGAGGGCTGGGAAAACTGCCATTCTACCAAAATGGCGTTAAGAGGTTGCGAATCTGACAAAGGGTGTGAAAAGCTTGAAACTGAGACCAACAGAAACCTCACCATTACAGATTCTGCCAAAGGATCCGGTGGTTCCTCCCCAACACCTGAAGAGGGCCTCAGAAGTCCCCCAGTTCCCCACGGCATTCACAGACAGTCTAAGTCTACCAAAACCACATCAAAACAGGCCCCTTATGACCAGGACACTCAAGCTTCCTATTCTGAACAAGAGAGTTGCAAAACATCCCCTTTGTCAGAAAGAGAGCTCATATTCTTCATCTTCCAAAAAACATATGAAACCAAAAGCTACTCAACAAGAGGGCATAGCATCTTCCATCTCTACTGAAGAATGCACACAGACCACTCCCTCTTATGAAGAGAGCCTCAGGCATTCCACCTCTCCTCATGAGATTTCCAGACACACTACTTTTACCAGGAGAAGACAGAGGAATGCCTCTGAAACCCACAGATCCCTGAAAAGTTCTCCTGCAGACAAAGAAGGCATTGAGTCATCTCTAGATGGAGACAGTCCCCAAGGGGGTGTCAAACACTCATCATCAGCCCAAGAGGATACCAGCCACACTATTTTTACTAAGGAGGGCTCAGAAATATGTTCCCATTGTCCAAGAGGGAGAGAAACCTTCCATTAGTTCCAAATGGAAGCGCACAGCTTTGGTTCCTATCTTATGGGGATTCATCCCTAAACCAGTTACAAAAGGGAGTACAACATAATTTCCTGTTAGTCAAAGAAATTACAGTCATATTATATGTCAACCAGAGGAACCAGTACCTTCCCTCTCCTACCAAGGGAGAGACCCAGCACTCCAATATGAATCTGGATACACCCTTTATAGCCCTTCTGACCTTGGGGGCCACAGATACACACATCTTGTTTGAAGCAATCTCAAAAGGATCCCACTTCAAAGTAGAAGATATACTGGTTATATCTTCTCCTCTAAAGGAACTGTCAGTCCTTTTCAAACTGACCAATATAGATTAAGACTTTCTAGTTCTTACCAAAGGGACATTGGATATGTCCCTTCTGTTTCAGGCAGCCTCAGAATGTTTCAGGCTGAAAGAGATAGACTCTCAAATGCCCCATCTAAGACACTGAGCCTTAGAGAAGCTTTTTATGACAGAAAAGTATTCAGAAATGTGTCTTATAATCAACAGTGGGTCAGACCTTCAAGTTCTGCCCTAGGAAGCCTCCGACTTTCCTCTTCTTCCCAAGGAGGCATCAGAGCTTCCCAGCCTGCTAAATGGAAGCTCTAAGGCAGTCCATCTCAAGAGGGTGGCCTGGGCCCTACTCTCATTTACCATGGCTTTTTCAATTCTTTTTTTTTTTAAATCTAAAACCACCCTTATGTTTTCCCACTCTGTGCCCCATATAAACAGCAGGAGTTTAATTAATACTTTTTCTTCTCATCCACCATCTATCAAACTTACAACTTCTATTTCTAACTCCCTCAGATACACATTGAAGCATCAGGTAAGTTCTTCTGACTAAAAGAATGCTAAGTATCCCCCCTTCTGATTAAGAGTAGCTCACAATTTGTAGTCAAAATGGCATGCTATACAATGTGCTCCTCGTAGAGAATAACATGTGCTTCTTCTGACCACTGTGTATCTAGGCCTACTTGAACTGACCTAGTCGGTGAAAAAAATCAACTCCCTCTATTAAAGTTGCACTGAGTGCATCTTATTCTGATCTGAGGACCTCATAACCTCCATCCAAATAAGAGGGCATGGATGCCTGAGGTCCTGATGCCTAAGATTAGCCTGCAAAGTCATAAACCCAGGAGAATATATATATATATATATTTAAGTATATATTTATATATTATTTATATATTATATATAATTATATATGTATATACACACAAAAGCATATATATATATATATATATATATATATATATATATATATATATATATATGTTGTTCAGCAGAAATAAGAAATCATGCCATGTTCAAAAATAGGCAGCTGATTTATCAGGAGACCTAGCTGAGTACTGCCTCTTAGCTTGTTGGAGATTGATTACACTGCTCCCTGGCTTGCATGATATGAATGTTCTTGGTTCCCATGAAGACTGGATAAGGAAATGTTCAGGCCTTCTCTACTCTCCAACTTGACTCTTGATCTTCCCCTGACACAAGAGTCTTTGAAATTTCTGCTTTCCCCTACGTGATATGAGACTTTTGCCTCTAAAGATTGGTATCCTTAATAGTTTTGGGATATGTCAACATTCTCATTCTGTCCATGGGTCCTTCAAATTGTGTTTCTGACACAGAACCAGGAAAACAAACACTTCCCCAAATCTCTGAATTGGAGCTCAAATCATTCTCAAGGTTCTCAAGGGGTCCTCAGGCATACTCTGTCTTAACCAGGAGGCTAAATGCACTCCAGTCATTCTCAAGTAGGCATCAGACCTACAGCTTAAGAACTACTGATCTTCCAAATTTCTGTATGGATTAAGGGGGCTTTTGACCTGTCCATTGTGAACCAGGGATACTCAGATCTTCCCCAGTAGCCTAAGTGACCTTCATCTTAACTGTATAGGACCAATGTGCTTCACAACTTTCACCAGTAACTCAAGGGTGGTTCAGATGTACCCTCTCAATATCAAATGTGTAACAAATTCCCCAGTGTTCAAGGGAGCATTAACATACAATTCCTTTGAGAACCTGAAACCTCAGACATTCATTAATTGCTCAAATTGACCTCAGAGTTACCACCTCAGAACTAAGGTGTCCCATAAGTCCTCAATGATTTGAAGAGGTCCTAAGACTTATGGCATAATAAGCATAGGCCTCCTGACCTTGACAAGAAGGCCACAGATACAGCCCTTTTATGATCAGCATACAATAGAACTGATGAAGTCACAATGGGGCCTCAGATGGACCCTTCTAGAACAAGGACAATTTAGGTCTCCAGCTAATAACTCCATCAAGTCATGCCCGCACAGAAGTAAACTAACCCATGACGACAAGGAGGCTGATACTCAGTTGGAATATCTTCTGAAGAGGGCCTTAGCCTTAATTCCTCCTGACATTAGGTTATGCCAATGGTGTGAGCTGAACTTGAATAAAAGAATTTTATTCTTCCTCTGTCTGCACTGGAGGTGTCTGAGACATGGCCCTCTATTGAATCAAGCAATAGAACTGACTTAGTCACTGAGGAGTGTATCTCAGACATTCAGGCTCACCTGTGGAGTCACCTACAAGGATCCTTGTGACCAAGAATGCACTGGAGCTTCTCTCTTTGTTCAGGGCTGACAGGTTTACCACTCAACTAAGAGAAGAAAGAAATTCTCCCACAGATTTTATTGGTTAGGGAACACACCTTTGACCACCAAGAAAACCTCAGAGAACCCTAGATTCAAGTCCCATGGCTACTGAATCAAAACATCAGCCTGGATCCAAGGCCATCTATCTTTAATCTGCTCACCAGAAAGGTAACTGTCCTCCACACCCACACCTGTGTGGCTTATTTTAAGTTTAAATAGGGAACACCCCCAGGAACTTTGGCCCAACTTGTCAGAAGAATCCTCAGCTTGCTGTCAAGTCCACAACAGAGTCCTCAGAGATTAGAATTTTCTAGAGTTCGATAAAGATGTGGAGGCTTGGATTTCCTGGACCAACCTCCTCTACAGAAGGTAAACAGGGATACTCCTTTAGTGTCCAACAGTGTTGAGGGCCTTTCTCCTTCTCAAAATGTTGGTATTTTTCATCCTCTGATGATTGAGACCTTAAAAGTTAACCCTTTGACCCAAAAGGCTCTCATAACAATCCCTACTGCTCAGGGGCCTGTGGGATATGTTACCTCTGACCAAGGAGCATTGCTTCCTTTGGTCAATGTTCACAGAAATCAAGAGGAGGAAGCAAATCCTGGAACCTTATGCTACTTCCTTGAGTAAAGTCACATGACCTGTTGTGAAATCATCTGTCTATCTTAGTTCTGGTTGGTTGAATATAATTCTTAGGAGGCAATCATGCTGAGATGTGATCACATACACAGAGTGATCATGAATCCTGGGAACTGTATTTGGTCTCCTGCTGCTTCGACTAAAGATATGGATATTCTAGACTGAAGAACAGTTTGAAGGGGAAACAATGCTAAGACCTCATGAGCTAAGGTAAGCAATTTAATTTTTCCATAAAATATTATGGAGTTTTTTATACTCGGATCATCTCTCCCATTACAAGGCTATCCTTGACAATATAGGTCAAAGATTCTTCATTGCATCATTAATGAACCTACAAAACTGAGCTGAAAGGGAAATCTGGGTAACAATAGGAAAACTATCTGAGGCTCAGTCTATAACATCAGGAAGCTGTGAACTATTGTTTCCCAAATTTCTCCTTCAGCTCAAGAAAAACTGTAGGTTTAGTAATGATGCAATGAGGAATGTTTGACATGCATATTTTGTGAATGAAGAAATATACGTTCTATCTTCTTGGAATAAGGGAGATGTAGACACCCTTCAATTTGAAAGGGACTTAATATAAATTCTTCTGATTACAGAGCTTACAGAGAAGCCACCTACATGAAAACTCACAGAGTTGTTCAGGAAGTTGTCTGGGATTCCTCAACTTAAATGAATGTTTAAGCCTCCTTTAGACAAACTGGAATGATCTGAGGCTCCTTTTGCTTCAGTGGGAAAATATGATGCCCCTTAATCAAAGGTAGAAGGAATGAGTACCCCAGGGAAGAAAGGAGGTCCTGATATCCTTGAGATAGGAGCAATGATCAAAGTATAAAATTCCCATAATATTTTGAGCAAGCATCCCTGACAATGGTTTCCTCAGAGAATCCAATTCTAGTCATAGAATTCTCAGTTCGATTTCTCTAGGAGGTCTTAATGTTTCCCTTCTGATCTGGATGACAAGTCATCCCCAAATGACTGAAGGGATGGCAGACCATTGTGAATGGATATCCTGGGACATAAAATGATATCTTTGAACCTGACAGTAAAAATCTGAGCCCTGATCTAACTTCTAACTTTAAGATTGCCACTTGAAATGGAGCAGGTCCAACTTTGTTGCTCCCGCCTATGCTGCTGTTGAACAGCTTGTGGAGAACTTAGAGACAGAGATTTCCAACCAATTTGTAAGAACAAGGTACCCTAGTCCACTCTGATTTGAGGTCCAATAGTCCAAGTTTAGAATCAAAGCCTAGAACCTGTGCCATCTGGTGCCAGGCAAGTTTACAGAAACATACTGACTCCCAACATTTCTGCCTAGATCTGGACAGCTGAACAAACTAGAAGTAACCTAGCCAGCAACAGTCATCCAAACCCTTGGGAAAAAGAAATGAGTTTCTGCCTGCTCTCTCCCAGAATGAACACAAGCTATACAGATACAAAACTCTGAATTGGAAACTTATAATCACTGCCAGAAAATTTCTCCACTGTATAAGGTATGTGGGGGCCTTTACATTTGATAGAAGTGTATATGGCACCTTCACTCTGCCTGAAGGAAATTCTGTCCCTCTTTTTCAATAGGGCCTCAGGGTTAATATTAACTTACTCCTTCTCACTACATTGAACAAAATGGCAGAACTCTCCTAGGACTAACATTGCCTTAGTCCCCATTTTCCAATTCGGCCCTTAAACACCTATTATGCCTTATGTGGTCTTTACATATTCCTATTCCTACCAAGTTGCTTTGAGTCTTTTCTCCTTAAAGGGCTGTCAGATCAAGGGAGATTTATACCACTCATTCTACATAAAAGAGCTTCTAACATTCCCTATCTGTCTTCCCAGTAGGATTGTGGGCCTATTGTTGACCTCCACCAGCCAAATGGATTTTGGACCTTCAATATCTGCAAAGGGGGCCCTGGGAAATCAAAATCTATTGAAAGGGGCTCTCAAAACTAGCCCCTGTGTAAAATGGGTGTTTCAAACCTTCATCCTCTACACCAAGGGACATCATGTCCACTGGTGCAACTAAAGAACCACCAGACAATGCCTCACAAACACCCCTATTAACTAAGTTTTCTTTAAAGCTAACTGCTCTGTCCAAGATGTCCTTACAACACATTTGCAACCAATGGTACCTCACATTTCTCTGCTTTTAGATCCCAGGATAGAAGATAGAAAGATGAAATCAGCTTTCATACCCTGTGCCTCAAATTTGGTCATGAAAAATGCAGAACTGACCTTAAGAGTCACATGTAATTAAAATGGTATAAAAACAAGAAGAAGGAGGGGGAATGGGCTAGGGGGTGCTAGGGAGGGGAAATGGGGAGAGAGGATGAAATCTGTATAGTAAATAAAATATCCAACAAAATATTTTAAATTAAAAATGCTTGATGCCTATCATGTATTGGCAGATGTGTGCAGTTTGAACACAGTCTTGGGAAAACATCAATGCTTGTTGGAAGAGTGTGGTTATCATTGCCCAGACTATCAAAGATTTCACATAGGGTATGCATCTGGGGTGAGGCAGTCAGAAAATTCCCCCAGTGCCCAGTGTAGTCGAGAACCTTCCCC
The DNA here is from genome assembly GCF_011762505.2 of Arvicanthis niloticus. NCBI lineage: Eukaryota > Metazoa > Chordata > Mammalia > Rodentia > Muridae > Arvicanthis > Arvicanthis niloticus. The sequence goes on along the minus strand of NW_023045001.1, from coordinate 317,471 downwards.
TGCTGACCATGGGTGAACTGGATATTTCTGTTCTACAAAATATGACTGGGGACCTCTACCTTATGAAACAAGACATTCAGGATTTCTCATTTGCTGAAGGTGGTCTTAGAACTTTTCATTCTGAGAATAGGTTCTCAGAACTCCTCTGTTGCACAGTTAATTCACACACTCCTTATTTGTTGTTGTTGGGTTTTTTTTTTTTTTTGCCTGAGAGAAAGTGGCCTCTGTGCTTCCCTTCACCAACAATGTGGCCTTGGATCTTGTCCACTTCTGCAAGGGGGGATGTGAGCCACTGTCTTTGACCAAAGGAAGCTCCCAAATTCCTTTTGATCAAAGGTGACATTAGATATGCTTTTTTGAATAATAGTGTACCGTGCCTTGTATCTTCAAGCATTCTCATATGTCCTTGAACTACCTCCAATATATACACTATAATAAGAGAGATTCAAGCCTTTTACCTTTTACCATGGTGGCTAAGGAAATATATTGTTTCACTCTAGTTTGAGGTCCCAGGTCTATGTGGAAAATTATTGACTGGATCCTATGTTGTGCTCCATAGCCCAATCTCATTGCTGCTGTCCATACATGGACATGTGAAGTCTAACTGAAGGAGGCAACCTAGCCAGGGACAGGCATCCAGGCTGTTTGAAAAAGGCTTGTCTTGTTGCCTGAACTCCCCCAGACCAAACACAAGATACGAAAACCCTACCAACTAAAGAAGAGTTAGAAGCTGAAGAGCAGTGCTGGGACCTTCCTTTACTGAATAAGGTAACAGGGGCATTCATGTCTAACAGGATGCTGGATGGTACTTACCCCTTCTCCTAGGGCTTTCTAACCCATCCATACCTTTGCACAACCAGGTCTCAAAGTTTTCTCTTTCTCATAAAGGGATGAGCACTTTCTCTCTTCCCAAGATACCTCAGTCCTTTTACTTTGCTGAAGAGAATGTCAGACCTCCCTCCTATGACTAAACCTACTGCAGACCTTCCTCATTTGTTCAAGGTGGTCTAAAGTACTCACTTAGAGGAAACACCCTCAAACTTTCTGTTTCTTTGAAAGCAGGCCTAAGTCATATGTCTTCTGGCTAAAGAGGCCCCAGGTCAAGTAAGCCTTATGCCATCCCTTCTGTAGAAGCCAGAATCAAATCCACTCACATGCAGTCCAGTGTAGTGTAAAAAGAGGCTATGGTTTACAATTTCAACCACAAGGACTATAGACATCCAGTTCCTGGCCAAGGGTGTATGTCTCATGAAACAATGATGACAGAGACCACAGGTTTGTCTCCTGTGGCCCAGTGGGTCTCATGCATTCCATCTGTAGTAATGGGAACTTCAGATGTAGCCTCTAGCTATGGGATACCCTAGTTCATAGCTTCATTCCAAGGGCACTTTACACTTGACTTTTAACTCGTCTTATGTTAGTGCCAATCTCTCTGACCAAATTGCCAGGCAAACACAATTGCAACCTCAGAGTGGGACCCCACAAGTTTCTGGGTGTAGGAAAGAGGGCAGGAAATGAAAAGCATAAACTAACAAATATGCAGTCTATAGTTAGTTGTCAGAAATGCAATCTTCCTGTCTCTCATTTAGGGATATACACAGACCAATACCACTTCGAGTGAGCATCAGATTTCAGACCACTTCTCATCCTGAAGAAAGAGCTTGCTGATTGTTTCTTGTACTCTTCCCAACAGGATGTACAATATACAGATAATGAAAGCTTGGAAGACTCTTTGGATGCAAATGATGCAGTACCATACTGTTCTCCCACTACCCAAGGTAAGCTAGATTTCTCCCTTCTGCACAGTGAGAGGATTAGAGCTTGCTATTTGGTTAAACATGGCCAGGCACTTTATTTCTAAGCAAAGCAATTCTGGATGACTCCAGATGTTCCATTTATGAGTACAGGCTACTGAAACTGCATCTATTTTCCTGGCAGCTCATACCATCTCTTTTGGATGAAGGGTCATCAGCACTTAACTTGGAATAGGTGGCCTTCAGGCCTTTCTGCTCTTACAAATACTACCCTAAACCTTCCCCTTCTGAACAAAGGTCAGTAATAAAAATGACTGGAGTTCACTACTGGGATCTCAGAATTTTCATTTTGCCCAAAGGGCCCGAGATCAAAGGGTCCTCAAATTATGGCCCACCTATATATGGGCCTCAAACATAACCCTCTGATGAAGAACTTGAGATCATTTCCCTCTAACCATGGACACTAAGAAAATACCTGTGTGACCACAGGGGCAACATTTAATTCTGCCCTGTGTTAACAGAGCCTGACACTTCAGTCTTCTGTTTTTCATACCATCCTTCATGCACTTACCCATGTAGCTGATGGCAAATTTCAGGAGGTCTTAGAGACTAACAAACATGACTCATGAATAATGCTTAAATTGCTGCCTATCACAGTGTAACTGGGGTTGCAAATCTTCTAAACTGTGAAGCAGTGCTACCTCCCCTGCTCAAGGTAGGCTAGGACATTTTTTTTATCCTTAAAGAGCTTTGGGACTTTAAGCAGACTCTAAGTGTGCTTTAATCTTCTACTTCTGAACATCATTTATTTAGATAACCAACTTCTGTTCATTATAAATCAAATGCACCCTCTGTATATAAGAGGGTCCAATATCTATCTTACAAGATGGACAGGGCATGGGATAATCTCTCCCTGCACAAAGCCTCAAACTCCATTTCGAGGCAAAAAGGACCTCAATAATTACACTCTGTGATCAAGAAGGATTTCAAATTCATTTCTGATGACAGAGGGCACACAAATTCCACTTAACTGTATCTCACATCTAACACCTCTCATCTGGAAGGGACATCAGAATAACTACTTTTGTCCCAGTAGTCCTCAAATGCATATACTCTGTCCAAGAGGTCTGTAAATGTCACCCTTTCATAGTGGGTCTTTGATGCCTTTATCTCTGCCTATAATGAGGAGCCTCAGACACTCCATGTCTACTCATAAAGATTTCCTCTTATCCTTCTGTCTAGGGGGCAACAACACTTTCTCCTAATGCCCACATTTCCGGAAATCCTTTATCCCAATGTGGACTCCTGCCGACCCTCTCTTGAAAGGTGTCAATTGATCTTGTTCTACTGACATGGTGTGCCTGCTATATCCCAACTGTCTAGGATATCTTCCGAACTTATTCCTACTACATATATTCTGAGACATTCCTCCACTGGAGAAAGAGGCCTTGGACTTATTTCCTCTGACCAAAAGATTCATAGCCTAAAGATAACCATTCATCCTGTTGGAATAATGAAACAACTGCAGCCTGGACTTTGATACAGCACAGAAAATATAGGGGCACTCTAAATACTGAAAGATATTTGGAAAGTAAGCAAGCAATCCTGAAATTTCCTCTGCTCCACAAGGTATTTACATGTTCTCCAATGAGAAATGGCCTTTATTATTTTATTGAAAATAGAAAAATATTTTACCTCTGTGACAAATAGGTATAGAATTTCACTTTTCACAGAGTTTCTCAGAAATCCCTCTTATGACCAGGGTGCTGTGTCACTCTTATTCCCATGAAGTCTGGCACATTACCTTGTAGAGGAAGGGCACAACAGTGCTACTTCCATGCAAAGTGGCCCAAGCTCCTCCACCATTCTAAACAGGAAGATTTATACATTCATAAGAGGGAGTGCTCCAGACCTGGCCTGTGTGATTGAGGAAACCAACCAGAATCACCATCTTCCCAGTGCATCTTTTACAAACAACTTCTAATTTCAGTGGTCTGGAAAGAATTTTTCTGACCTAAGAGATCTCAGAGCACTGTGAACTGAGGTCCCAAATAGAAGGGAATCAAGGCAAGAGAAAATCAGACTACTTTCTTTGTTTTGGTCTCACAGACACAGATAGTCTGTCCTCCATGCAGAGGAATGTATAGATGGACATATATTTGAGGAAGACACTGAACCTGAGGCTACTGCATTGCAGCCTCTTAAAAGACTTCTAAGACATCTGACATGCCTAGCAAGGACTTTCACATAATATGTATTCTAGATTGTGATTTCAGGTTTGGAGCTAATAAAGGAGCGTTCTATAATTCTCAAGGTATCAATAAACCTTCAACTTCTGCTCAGTAGTATTCCAGACATAAAGAATAATAGAGGCTGAGCCTCTTCCAAATAATCTTGGAGGACTCCAATCTCATCTTTCTAATTTTGAGCATTTGGATCTATCACATGTCCCCAGAGGGGCAGAAACAATTCCTCTTCTGCACACAGGGAGATTGGATATGTCTCCCATTACCCAAAGTACTCTGAGTGCCCTCTTTTACTGACTTGGCTTCTAGACGATTTCCATTCCCTAATTACACCTGAAATATTCCTCTTCTCACCAAAGGATCCCATGCTGCCTGTTCTAATAGAGAATTACAGTCCACCAGTACCCAAAGGATTCTCAGAACTTCAAAGTATTCTCCAGTAGGAGTGTACTCACTAAGTACTTAATTGGGCCTCAGATCCTTCCAAACTCCTGCCTCTGATTTTCCAGTGGGTCTCAGATTTCATTTTTCCCAGGCCATCTTCAAATATGCCTTTCTAACCAAGGAGGACATCACATTGTCCTTCTCTGGTGCAGGGTCCTCAGACATTCCCCACCCTATCTTTAGGACCTATATTATCTCCATCCACCCAAAGGGACCTCCAGACCTCCCAGACTGTAAGTTGCAGAGCCCAAGCTTGGCAAGTGCAGCCCAGAACAGAAGCTCACTGCCTCAAGGCAGAAAACAAAATGATGTGTTCCCCACATTTCATACCTAGACCTAACAGCTGAACATATGCTTAAGAAGGAAAACCAGTGTGGGACTGTCACCCAGGTTTTTTGATAAATGCTCAGACTGCTGCATGACCTAGCACCACATTCACTATAATGAACAGATGTCTCTGAGGAAGAGTATTGGAATTTCAAACTCTACCCAACCAAACATGCTAGTTTACCTCTATAAAAAGATCACAGATTTCCACTCTCTTCCCAAGAAGCCCTCAAGTCTTTCACCTCTGATCCTAGGGATCTTGTATTTTCTCCATGGCTTTTGGGGTTTCATTTCTTTCCCATACCCCTGGACAACATTCAGACTACTCACCTCTGACCCACTGATCCCTGGTCATACATCCCTGACTAGTCTTGAGGGCATTCAGTGTCTGCATATGAGGCCATCAATAATGCCCACATTGTCTCACACATACTCTTTCTGACTAATGGAATCTTCAAACTCCACCTCTGGCCAAGGAAACTTCACACAATCCTTTCTCATTAGCTGGGGTCTCTGTAGTGATATCTTTATCCTCCGTGCAAACTCTGGTTTTACCTTCTGACCAAGCAGCTTTCCCACTTTGCTCAAAATATGTAACACTTACACAATGTGGACAAAGAGGCCTTGATCATTCTCCTACTTATCGATATAACATTCCTTCCCTCAGGTATGAGATCTCCAGAGATGCAGAAAAAGGCTGAAATACCAGTCATCATCTTCAGAGCTTTCATCATCAGTGGAGTGGTCCCAACCTTACTGCTCAGACATAGATGGTTGAACACAAACCTGCTGTTGCATGCCACCTTTACTGAAATCAGTATATCATCCCTTCAGCAATTTCTGTCCCATTATATTGTGATTACAATTTTTCTATAGAAATTAAATGATTTTAAAACACATATGTGAAATGTTTACTAATTTCAACCTGCTTTATGCCTGGTTTTGTTATTTGATGTGCTAATTTGGGGACTTAATTCAAGTGGTCTGTATAGATAACTAAAGACCAGTTAAGTTACTCTTCAATCTCAGGCTACTATTCCATGTGTGGAATGTTTGAAAGAAAAGATACATGTAACATTTTTCACACTTCTGCACCTTCTTCTAAGTGTATCTGTGGATGATTGAATGAGGGCTGAATGAAGGTGTTTCTTTTATACGCATACCAAGAACATACTCATGGTTAATGTAAGTTGACAATGTGATGCAAAGAATAGTTGTCACCAACTCATTTCTTTATGATGTATAATGAAAAATACATTTTGTATACACATTTAATTCTGTAAATGGATGCATGATCAAAAGATCTATGATGGTCTTGTAATCTTAACCTAATATACTTTAGATATTTTAATTTTCCCTTTCAAGGCATACATTTAGTGTGTGTAGAAAAATACTTCATGATATTAACATATATGATTCTATAACTTTTTATACATAAATATGAGGTTCGTTGTAGGAAGTTTATAAAACCAAGCATTTATTCTAGGATTTCAATTTAATCTGTTCCTTGACTCTATTTATATGTGGCCCTTGGGAATATATCCCAAAAAATTCCATTGCTAATACAGCAATAAAATACTTTGGATACTGACATAATCCTTGGAGTGTGTACTTATAAAATCACAAAATTTTATTTATATTCTTTCTGGGATATATTATTCTACAATCTAGAATGTCTTTTGCCTCATTTTTTAAACCAGTGTTTCCCTCGCTTTGCTGTACTTACAAGAGTTGCTAGAAATGACTGCTGCTTGAGGGGTTAAGTATTTTTGTTAGTGAAGATATAACCAGAACTCAAAATAAAACTTTCTGACTGAGTGATAGGTAAATTTAGTTGGGCTATATTCCAAGTTAATTTATCATCGAACCGTCCCCTTTGTTTTACTGGAAAAGAAAAAAAAAAGTTTGCTTTTTACTGCTGGGTCACAATTTGTATAGCAAATAAATGTTGTAATCTTTATATCTCAATTTTAAGGTTTCCTTATTTGTATTATAGGAAATTGATGATTTTGAAAAAAAAACACATGTATTTTGGAGCAGAGGTTGTATGACAAAATATATTCAGCAGCACAAGTAATTTCTGTAGAAGTGTGTGTGGAAACAGGGATTTCAAGTAAAAAGCTGGGTCTGCAGAGAGTGATTGACTGACTGGAACTTTAGTGCTTTTGAGACAAGGGACATTTTTTTCACTGAGTATATATCAGTATGGCTCAGAATACCCATCTTTCTCACACTGTTACCCACTCATATTGCCATTCTATAGTTTGAAGCTCAGTTTGACCCAGTATTGGCCAGTGGAATTTGTTGTGTTCATCTGATGCCTCTGGAATATTTCCTGAGTCTGAACATTTCACTCTGTGCCTTTGTATAGTACAGGAAAGGCGGGGCACCTGGAAATGTAATGGTAAATGGACAAGGTCATGCTTCCACTTTGAGTATATATTCCCTGGCATTGCTGGGTGTGTCCAGGGTTATCAACTAGGAAGAAGAAAGTGATCCTGTATTCCTTCTACTGAAGTAGTCTGGCCAGACAAGCCACCATCATTCCATCCTCTGGGATTTAGCTGCATTCTCCTCCTGGTTTCCTCTACTCCATGTTTCTTTCCTGTGTGTTACCTTCCAGTGTGACAGAGAAAGGTTTGATCTCTGTATCCCAGAGGCATGAGCTCATTGTGAAGAATGCAGTGTGCTGTGGAGATTCCTGGCCTGAATGGATGTATAGAATGTGTGTTTGCTCTGGGCAGGCTTTTTCTCTTCTACCATCCTTACCTACTTAACAGGTTATCCATATCCTGTCTCATGATCATCAGCTGTCTTTGAGGTTAAGTGTGATTCCATGTACACAAACACTGTGCCAACTCAAAAAAAAGGAGGGACAAAGACTCTCTGGAGTAATTCTTTTACAGCAAGTGTTCAAGAACTCAAGGGTGGGTACTAGATTTGTGGTCCTCCCATGTGGTGTGTGCTGCATATCCAGCTCTCTCTGGTGTCATTCTTAATATTGTTCCATCACAATCTTCCCATGTACTGTTGAGTTCCTAATACACCCCTTTGTTCTCCACATGGGAAGCACTTCCAATCACTCGCTCAGGAAATCTTTGGGATCTTCATATGGAACACACACACACACACACACACACACACACACACACACACTCACACACTTCCCACCCCCACACAGGCATGCATCAGTTAAACTGTAATTGCCTTGGCTACCTCAAAGGCAATTTCTAAAGGCACTCCTAAATCTACCTCTGCTACCCCATGTCCAATCAAGGAAGTGGCCAGTGGCCACTTATCAGAAATTTCACATGGCTCTTTGGCCTTATCTACTGAACCTCTTATATCAACCCATCTTTCTCTCCCATGTCCTGGTGGTTCCTTTCTTCTCCCTCCTGATTCCTAGCATTTACAACTCTGTGGTCCTGACCCATCTCTCTTTACACAGTCATTGGCCACTGGCATCTTTATTGATCAATCAAAATCCCATTGGGAACAAAGACCTTTAAGTTTTGGACACACATTTCCCAGTTGAATCAAGCATTAGAACCAGTCCCAACAACCAATGTAATAGTAAAGTCTCCAATTCATATAACCTGTATCTTTAGAGAACAACATTACATCATACCACAACACCACATCTAATCACACCACACTATAGCACATCACCACACACCATAGCGCACCAGAATACACCACAACACATCACTGCAACACACTACATCACACCACATCACACTATAGAACACCACACTACACCACACTACACTACAGCATATACATTCTTGTGCCACCCGACACACAGATTGATATAAAGTGCAAATAAAATCTGTACATTTTAATGCATTTTCTTCAGTCTTTATGTTGTACTGTCTTCCAAGTGTTTCTCTTTTCCCTCTATAGACTTGGCTCTCTTTTAAGAACTTCCTTTTGTCCTGATGAAAAGTATGTGTCATGTTAACAAACCAGTTTTTCTTTGTATTTTATGTGTTAATCCCTTTAAAGTCCTAAAGAATAATTTATCTACACGTAGAAATTCAAGGTGGACAGCTGGTTTATTTCAACATCTGCTGTGCCAGATTCTCTGGAATATGTGACTTCTTGAAATAAATTGTGTGTGTGTGTGTGTGTGTGTGTGTGTGTGTGTGTGTGTGTGTGTGTGATTTCTAACAGAAACAGGGTACAACTTTCAATGGTTTCAAGATGTTTTCCTTTGTTTCTATTTTCTGGTGTCTTGATTTACTACAAAATTTTCGGGATATCTGTTTTTCTACTATGTGTTTTTTCACAAGTAGATTTACGTTCTCTTTTCATGTCACATATTTCATTGTGTTCTCTCTGTCCAACCTCCTCACATCTTGTCTACTACTGATTGTCAACTTTCTAGATTCATGACCTGCACACACACACACACACACACACACACACACACACACACACACACACTGTCTCTCTCAAACACACACAAACATAGAAACACACACACAGACACACACACACACACACACACACACACACCAGCAAGAGGGAGAAGGAATGGGATGAGGAAGTATGAGACAAGGACCGAGGGCAGACAATGTTTGGAATGTAAATAAACAAAAAAGTTAGAAATAAAATAAATTTTAAAAGAAAGAAGAAAAAAATGACTGAACATAGACAGCAACATTGGAGAAAAAGGAACCTTCGAGGTTGGGTTGGATGTTAGTATCTGATTATGGTGAATGCAGGGACTGCACCCTCCATAAAACAGACTAGGAGGGCATTTGTGGTTATGATGTGGTTATGTGAAGGTCCTCTGCATATCACCTAGGCTATTGCACCATTTGTTAATCTCGGTTCTGAGATCTACTTTCTGTGGTGGCCAGATGCCATCCAACCAGATAGCTTTCATGTCATCAACGTACCTCTGCACCCTGGAAATCAGTGATTGAAACTGTCAAATAGCAGCTGATCCCAATGCAGAGCCTGCGTGCCCAGAAGTGAAGAAAAGGGGCTTCACAGGAGATCACATAATCTAAGGGGAAGGATGAAAACTGTTTCCTCAAGGGGCGGGATCTAGACAATTCTGTGTGATTGTCTCTGTAACGCTGTGTCTGATCTTCAAGGTACAACCTTCTTCTGTACCTTTCTAAATGTATGTTTTTGCTGAAGAAGTAGTTCAAACCTACATTTGAGCAGCCATGGGGCCCAGGACTCAGAGGGCTCCTGGTAGGCTCCCCTGAAGGGAGGGACAGAAGGCTAAATGTAGCCCCAGGTGGCCTCTCTGTACCCATCAACACAATGCCATCTTCAGAACCCCTGCTTCAAAATGGTGTGATGTTACTAACCCTGCAGAAAGACATTGTAATTACTTTGTCATGATAGTCAAGTTATTGTGGGTGTGCCATGTTTGAAAGAAGATAAAATTTGTTACTATTCATATTATTTTGTTTCATTGAATAGAGATTGTTTTGTCCTATAAGCAATAAGGTAAAAATCCCATAAAAGTAGTAAACAAGAAATCATGAATGATTCCGAAAGAAATGATGCAGATCCCTTGAAGCTAAAGGAAGGCAGCTTCCGGGACTGTGGCTTGATATAGGCTTTGATGAGTGGTATGCATGTGTGGGGCTGTAGCTCAGTGGTAGAGCACTTCCTTTGCATGCATAGGGTCCTGGGTTTGATTCCCGGTATCTCCATACTTCTACATTTTTCTTGTCAGGGACTTTTTTTTAACATAGGGTGTCACAGCCTGGACCATTTCCATGGAGACCTCCATAAACCGGAGACTATGATAAAAAAGCTCATCGATGACCATGACAGCAGTGTTCCTCTAGAACCCTGATGACATTTCCACGGAGACTTCCATAGCCTGGGGAGTACAGCGTGCTCAAGCCTCCAGGAATAGGTTTTGGTCACAGCTTGACCAAAGCTCTGCTTTCATGCTGGTGGCAGTTGCCTAGAGGATGTGCTTTCTTAGGTCATAGATAGATAACAAGGGTGAATGAGTTCTGCTTTAAGAAAAAGAAAGCGAGGGGTGGGTGGAGCATTCCTAGGTACTGAGCAGAGAGAGAAGCCTTATGGTTGTCATAGTAACCTGGGGTCTTTTGGAGACCTTCTTCAATGGAGACCTAGTTGATGCAGTGAGAGAAGCATTCTCTCTTACCAAGATTTTGGGTTCCCAGAGATGAAAACTTCAATGTCCCTGAGGGTGGGAAGACAGGTGCAGGGATCCCAGACCCGAGTTGGCTCACTTCCACCTTGGGATTTGTGGCTAGTGAGTCCCCTCCAGAAAGAGAGAGACATAGGGCAGTCTGCCTCTCAGAGGTTTCTGTACCATGATGCACAGGTGCCATTTCCGGGGAGGGGAAGTGAGGAGGGGGAGATAGGAGAGAACAGAGTGTGTACACTGTGGTCCCAGTATTCCCCTAGTGAAACCGGTATGAGAGGTGGGACATTAGGTGGAAAATTCTAAACAATAGTCTATGATGGTCCTGTATAGATGTCTCAGATGATTATTTACATATGCAGTTGGCTAGAATACTTTCTTTTCCTTTCTTTACTAATTTTTGGTGGTGTTGGGTTTTGTTTTTTGTTTTTGTTTGTTTGTTTGTTTTTTAAACTTCCAGGTTTGCTTTGTTTTGAGACAATATTATGGTGTCCTAGCCTGGCTTAGAACTCTAAATGATCCTCCTACCTCAGCTTAGTGGTGATGGGGTTTTAATTGTGGAAAACCTATGGGCTTTGGATTAACCAGAAATTTTAAGTTGTCGATTTTTGAGGTACCCACTCTACCAAGTGACCCTGGTTCTCCTCAGAAGCCCCAGCCATGCTGCTGTCTGCATACCTGACTTGTTAGTGTTGCTAACAAATCCCTTATAAAATGAACAATCTTACTCAATGTCCCAGTTCACACAGCAGCCCATGTGCAACCTTTCACATTTTTCAATTTCTGTTTACTGCTTGACTTTTGGAAGCTTTTGGCAAGTTCCAGAAAAGTTGCTACTGGATATGAACTGTTCAAATTTTTCCCCTAGTCATGGACTGAAAACTTCTCATTTTTTAACCAATGGAAACTTTTATATTTTATAGATTTCACCTTCTCCAGTTCTCCAATTTTGGTTTTCCTTGATGTTTTTCTGTGAAATATTCATGTTGCATCACGTGATAGAGAGTGGGTTTTTTTTTCCTGTGTCATGATATATACTTTATTTGATAACTGTGTACCTCCAAATTATATTTTAATATTTAACATATTTTATTTGACAGCTGTCATAGCCACAAATGCCCTGCTGTTCTGTTTATGGAATGTGCAGCCCCTGCATTGACCATGATCAGATACATCCAACCCAACATTGAAGGTTCCTTGTTCTCCAATGTTGCTGTCTACAACAAGAGAAATTCAGTCATTTCTCTTCTTTCTTTTTAAATTTACTTTATTTTTAAGTTATTTTCTTTGTTTACATTCCAATCATTATTTTCCCTTGGTCCTCATCTCATAGTTCCTCATCCCACTCCTTCTCCCTCTTGCCTCTGAGAATGTGCTCCCCTCCTGCCTCCTCCTTACCTAGGGCCTCAAGTCTCTTGAAGGTTAGGTACATCTTCTCCCCTGAGGCCAGACCAGGCAGATCTCTGCAATATACCTGTGATGTGCCTTGGATAGGCCCTGTATGCTGCCTGGTTTGTGTCTCAGTCTCTGGGAGCTCCCTGGGGTCTATGTTGTTTGAGTCTGCTGGTCTTCCTATGGGGTCACTCTCCCTTTCATCTTCTTCAGTCCTTTTCCTAATTCAACCAATTAAACCATAGGGGTCCTCAATGACTTCAGGTCAATTGTTGGGTGTATGTATCTGCCTCTGTCTCAGTCAGCTTCTGGTAAAGACTCTCAGAGGACAGTCATGCTAGGCTCCCATGTGTCAGCACACAATAGCATCAGTAATAGTGTCAGGCCTTGGTGTACCCCATAAGATGGATACCAAGTTGGTCTGGACAATGAGACCCCTTTCCTTCAATCTCTTCTCCATTTTTGTCTCTGCTGTTCATCCAGACAGGAACAAATATGAGTCAGAAATTCTGACTGTGGGTTAGTGATCCAGTCTATCTACAGGAGGTGGAATCTTTGAGTTCCCTCTCCCCAGTGTTGGGCATTTTGACTAAGGTCACCTCCAATGAGTCCAGAGAGTCTCTTCCCTCCAGGGCCACAGGTACTATCTAGAAGGACCCCCTACTTTTCACTCCCAGAGGCTGCATATTTCCAGTCATACTCCTGGCCCTCTGGGCTTCTCTCCTGTCCCCACTCCCCACCCATATCTCATCCTGTTCCTCTTTTCCCTTCTCCCTCCCCAATCTCGAGCAGATTCCTCCCTCCCTCTGCCTCCCATGATTATATTCTTCCCACTTCTAAGTGGCATCAAAGGCTCTTCACTTGGCCTTTCTGCATGTTACTATGGTCTGTAGGCTGTATCCTAGGTATTCAGTACTTTTGGGGTAATATACACTTAACAGTGAGCACATACTATGCATGTCCTTTTGGGTCTGAGTTACCTCAGGATATTCTGTATTGGGATTAGCTCTTCTTTGAAGGTCTGGTAGAATTCTTCATTAAAACCATTTGACTCTGGGTGTGTGTGTGGGGGCGGTTGATGATTATACCTATTTACTTAGGGTTTATGGAACTGCTTAGATAGTTTATCTGATATTGATTTAACTTTGGTATGTGATATCTGTCTAGAAAGTCACGCATTTCATCCAGATTTTCCACTTTTGTAGAGTATAGGTTTTGTAGTAGGTCCTGATGATTTTTATGAATTTCCTGGTTTTCTGTTGTCCTGTCTTCCGTTTCATTTGTCATTTTGTTAATTTGGATATTGTCTCTGTGCCCTTTAGTTAATGTGGCTAAGGCTCTATCTTGTTGATTTTTTTCAAGAACAAGCTGTTGGTCTTAATGAACCTTTGTATTTTTCTCTCTTTCTAACTGGTTGATTTCCGCCCTGAGTTTGATCATTTCCTTCAGTCTACTCCTCCTGGATGTTTGCTTCTTTTTGTTGTAGAGCTTTCAGGTCTGCTTTTAAGTTGCTCATGTGGGATCTCTCCAATTTCTTTATGAAGGCACTTTAGTGCTATGACTTTTCCTCTTAATGCTGCTTTCTCTGTGTTCCATATGTTTGGGTTTTATGTGCCTTCGTTTTCATTGAATTCTATAAAGATGGCAGAGTATATAAGACTGTTTCTAAGATTATGGACATTGCTCTACTTCACCGACTATAGGAATACTTCAAAAATGCAATCAAAATAAGGCTATAACTTCAAAAAGACAGGAAGTACTGGCAGAAGAGGAGGTAGCAAGAGAGAGTGAGAGCAAGTAATAAAAGTGAAGACAGAGCAAAAGGAGAGGAAAGGAGAGAGGAGACCCAGGGTCAAGTGTGGGGAAGGGATAAGCAGTAGCAGTCCATTGCCAATGGGGACGGAGTGCTTAGGCAGTGGTGAATAACTGCTGATACTCAAACGACCCAGTGCTAAGAAGATGTGTGTTAGTATATCTCTGTGTTCATGATCCTTATGCATTATGTTTCACTCTGGGGGTTTTTCTTAAAGTTTTCACTTTTATTTGTGACAAATTCATGGTTTTCTCCTAAAATATGATAATGATAGCTTCTACTCCCTGTACTCCTCCCAGATCCAGTCCACATCCCCTTTCATCTGGATGACCTGTGTTTCTGTCTCTCATTACAAAAGCACAGGCTTCTAAGAGATTAAATGAAAAAAATAATAAAATAACATAGAATAAGATAAAACACAACTATCACATAGAACGTGAACAAGACAACAGAAGAAAAGAGCCCAAGAGTAGGCACAAGAATGAGACCCAGCTATTCACATAGTCAAAGGTCCCACACAATACAAACCTGAAAGCTATAGTATAATATATTCAGATAACGTGGAGCAGTCCATTTGACTTTATAATAGTGACTTTATAATATATAATATATTATATAATATAATTTTAATATAATAGGATATTAAAATCCTTTCTGTTATTGAAATTGCAATAAGAACTCTGTCTGTCTCCACCTGTCAAAATGTAGTTGATTCAGAGATAGATAGCAGTTATTTATAATTTCAAGCAAATTCCAACAAGTTGTAAACCAATTGACTAAAGGTTATAAAATAGAAGCAAAGATTTATTGTAGGTGCAAGGACTGAGGGTATAATAATGGCTGTGTTTATTTATCAAAACTTCAATAACTCAGTTATGCTCTTTAACTCTGCACCAGCCTGTAGAGCTAGTGACAGATAATGAATGTCTAGTCTTATTGGATACATATGCAAACATCACTGATGCAAACTTCTTATTCAATTTATGAAGTGAATTTGTGTTTGAAATTTTAGCAAACTTTTGTGAAAAAGAAAAATGGATGCGTGTAAAAACCATGTGATGTATTCCCTAGAAAAGTTACCAAAAACTAGGACCATTACCTTGTATGGCATTGTTACATCAGAGCAGGAGGAGACAGCAAAATTAGGAGGAGGAAGGAGAAAGACAGCAGAGTGGAGTTACTTACAAATTGAGAGGGAAGTTGGGAATTAAGAGAGTAATACCCAGAATGCAGACAGAAAGAGGGACAAAGAAGAGGCTGCAGAGAGAGAAAAAGGAGCAGGCAGGCTTCTCCTTGCCATGAGACAGAACACGTCTTTTCTTAGCAGCAAGGCAGGCTTGGTCTTACTAAAGAGGACAAAGCTTATCTCTTTCTTACAGACTTGGTTTAATTCATTTAGCAATAAAAGGGTTTTCATTCTCTATGAAATGAAGATGTTAGCTCATCTTTTAAACAGAGTGTGTGAATTCTCTCTGCACTCATACTTGGACTTTTGACCTGTATGCATATGTAAGTATGGATGTGTGTGTAAAAGTATGTAATTATGATATAAGTATGCAACTGTGTTCAGCAGGAATGAATGAAGATGTATCAATGTGTACACATGATTTTGTGTATGAATTTATGTATTCACGTATATTTGTGTTAAAGGTTTTCCTTTTGTGAGTGACTCTCTTCTGGTTCAACACAAGTCTCTTGCTCTAAACCTCTCTCCTGCCTGACAAGCTAGAGGCAAGTATTCTGGGAAAGAAGAAAAAACCCTGACAATTAGTCCTTTACTTAATCCCCCCGTTTTATCATGAGGTGCTAAAAGTCAGAGACTGCAGTGTCTGGCCTCAAAGGACAGGCAGGCCAGCTACTGTGGAAAAGTAACTTGGAGTTAACATAGGCAAACGTTATTATTATGAAAATCACAAGGCCAAGTGTTGTTCCCACTGATACACTCTGCTCCAACAAGTGTTGGAACAGAACAAGAATGCCATAATGGTCTCTGAAAGAGTATTACTCAGATGCTAAAAGTAAAAAAAAATCATGAAATTTGCATGCAGCTGGATGGAAGAGTACACTCTTCTTGAGTGAGGTAACTCAGATGCAGAAAGAAAAATATGGGATGTATTTGCTTACATGTGGTTATCATCAGTTAAATAAATAATAATAACCAAGCTACAGTTCATCGACCCAGAGAGGTTCTGTATAGAAGAAGTACAAGGTAATCACAAAAATCTCTCTGGGAGGAGAGAATAGAGTAGATAATGTGGATGAATGGGGAGGGTGCAATAATAGGAGGATTACATGCATTGGGAGAGGGGTGATGACATTGATGAAGAGAATGTGGTAGAAACAACACTAATGGGTAGTTGGGAGGTGGTAAGGAGATTACTGCAGTAGAAACATTGTAAAATATATGAAGTCCATGCAAGTGTAGTATCCAAATAAGGAGAAAGTTGGAGTCTAAATTGGCCTTCTCGGGTCCCCATGCAGGGATCATAAAATCCAGTTGAGAGCATCACATAGCACCCCAGGAATTGCTGAGACCATAGTTTGCTCTCTGCAAACTGAGAGGAACCTTCAATTCTTAAAGAAACACAAACACACACACACACACACACACACACACACACACACACACACACACATCTCATTGAACATGGAGAGGTGTAGAGCTGGTGTCTACCTACACAGATCTTTCACCCCTACATTCTGGTGTCTTTGGTACAGGAAAGTACTCTGCAAGCCACCAAAAGAGAAATGCAAACATCAGTCCAGCCACAAATATCTGGATCTACATGGTGGTCCCAAATGCAAAATATGCTAGATCATCTGTGGCATAATCCTGTGGGAGTAAACAACCTACATCTGAATTGACTTAAGGCCCATCCCACTACAGGGGACCTACCCCTGACACTGCTTTGGTGATCAAGACCAGAGACTGGATAGCCCAGAGACCTAGAGTAAATCTAAATGCTATGAGTCATAACACAAAGGGGGGGAGATAAAACAAAGTGGGGAGATAAAATGAATCTTGAGGTAGCCTCAGGTAAAATATGTTTTATTTCTGCAGACCTAATTGTGACATTCATTCTGATGCACTTATTCAGACCTGGCTTGTACATAGAGAAACTAGGTAGACAACACTGGTTTAGAAAACAAAACCCAGGTAAATGTTCTGTGACCAGAATTTGGTGGTCCTATGTTCTGGATGGCTTGGTTTAGGACTATATCATCTATTTAGAACATGATCTCATGTTTGCATTGCATATGCTAGGCCTGTGCACATTTGCCTTCTCCTGTCATTGCTGGTTGCATGAAGACAGTATTGGGATGGGGGTGTTGTAGGTCTCTTGTTC